>NW_026529425.1:0-239328 GCF_028500815.1 Rissa tridactyla
CTTTTCATCATAATCCAAAGTCTAACATGCAAAACAATTGTCTAAGCAAAGCACAATACAGTGAGTATTAGTAAAACAACAACAGAGTGAAGCATCTTGTTATAAAGTCCTGTAACTGTCGGTGACCATCCAAAAAGAGGATCTCCCCATCTATGTCCTTCGCCTCTCTTCACTCTTTCCAACGCTTTGTGTATTTCTTCAACCTGATGATGGACGGTAATCAAAGTTGTCTGTCTATTTTCTTGGGCCTCTTTCAAGAGTCGCTTCAATTCATTGTGTTTTAGCAGCTTCTTCACCAGGGAGAGATTCATTCCGATAGGGGCAGGCAACAATCTCGAATCAACGTATAATTAGGTTGTAGCAATTGAAAAGACGTAACAGGAGCTTAATAATTGAAGTCGCATCCCGTAACTTTGTGTTAGTAAAGTTCAAACACAAAGATTTGAGTGATTACTATGTCATCTCTGAATACAAGACTACAGGGAGACCTCATGCTAACGCACCCTTTCCCAATATAGTCAAGCACAGTCTCTGGGGTTTCATCGGGATGTGTCTCAAAGTGACAAACATTCTGGTTGGTGTCAAGACAAAGGTCTTGTGCTTTGAGAGTATTACTCTCACAAATGAATCCTTGTTGGTCTCGTGAAACGCATGCGTCAACATCAGCAGTTTGCCATTTAGTCTCATTTTGTCGTGCCCAACCTCTGTGCTGTGTTGGATAGAGTAGAGCTCCTTGGTGATTCAACCCCAGTGCGATGATTGGGTATGTGGTGTATACGGAGGCATTGCGTATCGTTAAGACAAAAGCTGTGGCTTTGCTCTCAGTGGGATCGTAGGTGAAATTAACCAGATACCACCTGGACTGAAATTTTTTCTCAAATTCAATTGCGTTATCCCATATTACTTTTCGAATTTCGGTGGGCAAGGTGCCTTCTTTACCTTCCCTTATGATTGCGGCTGTCATAGATTGCATCCACAATTGGGCTTGGATACAACTAAGAGCCAAGGAAACATTGCTTTGAGTTGTACCAAGTGCATCTGTGATCAGCTGATGGTCTTTTTCACCCGTTTCTTCCCATTGAGGCAATATATTCGATAAAAGCCGTTGGTGGTTTCCCAATGCTAATAGAGAGGACTGTAGGGGATGTCTTAATTTGTCCAGATCAGTAGCGGTTGTGACTAGTTTGTTGGCAAGTATCTCAGCATCTATACTATTCAAGACTCCCAGGCCTGTTCCTAAGATACCAGTCGCATCCCTCTTCCGTCCGTGTGAAGTGGCAAGAGTTCGTTTGCGTAACCATGCTGACCATTCTGCATAAGATGTACTCAGGAATGGTAAGCAGGTGGGTTTGATCGCAGAGATTTTAATCTGCATTGACAATTCTGCTCGTTTGAGGGAATATGTGGGATTAAACAGTACCTGTTGTTGACCTGTGTGTGTTTAATAACGTAAGGGCCAATGTTGAAAATGTAAGGAGTTAGTCTAATGGAGGGCTTAGAAAAGAGAGAGGTGTTTTTTTTTTTTTTCTCTTAGAAGAGAGAGCCTTTGAGAGTTTGTGGGGTGTAGGTTCTGGATTCATTTCAGCAAGTTCAGGTGTATTTGAGTCAATCATAAATTCAAATAACAATTCTGTGCCCTTGTAGCCCCAAATACAGTACACTACTGTAGGTTTGATGAAAGTGAAATTGTGCCAGCAATCTGAATTTGGCTCCATAATTTTGTAACAATCAGTGTTGTATTTGTCCGCTTTGGTAGAGTCTACATAGATGGTTTTAATTACAGTTGGCCTGTGGTGATTAGACCCGTTGATAAATCGGCAACCAATGTGTGTTCTTGTGGAATAATTACTAAATTGGCCAAGAATACAAAAATACAGCATTGTTCACACATTAAGGAAAGTCATAAAATCAAGAGGCTTCTGAGGTAGAATACAGCCGCAGCTAGCACACGAAGAATGCAACAGCTGTGATTCCCTGTACAAGGTTGTTTGCGAAACTACACAAGGGATGGAACGGAACGCGCTTGTTCCGTGGCCTTCCCTTGTGACGAATAGCAGATATGGGGACGAGATGGTACTACGGAACTGATAAGCGGCTTACACGCCACCCGAGCCAACATTTCGTCAAATGTTGATGAAATGCTGTCCTTTTGTGCGAACTTTGCTCACCACAATGTATCAAAACACACCTCCATCCCGGAGGCTATCCGCCCCCGAGGTGTGAACACTCCTCCTTGAGTACATTAATCATAATAAAAGTACATATGACTAAAGTCACTCAAACTCCACTTTGAAGTTAAAAAAATAATATAAAAATAGCCCAAGAGAGGGGGAATGTCTGGGAAGACACCATCGCGAAGAATCCCACCGCTGTTTTCTGGGATCAGTCGACGGGCTGAGCCTTTCTTCCCCCTCATAAGGACGCCTTTGGGTAAGACTTTGATTACACCGAGTGCTTTCTCGGGGACTCTAGAAATTTCTCTAGAGAATCTCTACCCTACATTTATAGCCAGGCTGTATCGTTTATAATTTTGTCGCGCGTTTGTCTATTTAACAATGTCTTTATTTGCACGTGCTTTGCAGACAGTGTATTTATCACCGGCAATCCTAAAGAACCTGTATATCTGTTGTTTAAATAAACTGCACTGTTTCAGTAGCTAGTCGTTTCGCTTTCTCACTGAACGCGACCAAAACTTGAGAGAGGCCGTGCTGGTTCAGGAGCACGACTAGACTGAAGGTGCAGCCCACTATTAGTGTCTCCAAATCGTAATAGTTTAACACATATTAAACGCGATTGGGCTGATAGTGCTGAATTGGGCATCACTCAGAATTGAAACCCAGCCGCACCTGGCCTCCCACCTCGGTGAGGAGTGTTAGAACGCAAGGGGGTTTATCTTCTGCCAAAACCGCTTGGCCCCGTTTCACGCAACAGAATTTGGCGTAGTCGGCAGGATTGCCATGGATAAACTGCTGCAAAAATATGATTGTGCCCCTTCCCAGGCTGGGAAGGAGTGGGCCCAAAAATTTTGGAAGGATGAAGAGAAAGTGGTGGAACGTATTGAAGAGCGTCGGGTTTCACAGAAGCTCAGAGCGGGGAAAGGCAAGGGTGTGATTTGTGCTGTGTTAGGCGCCTGTTTATCTTGTGCACAACAAGAAGCTAGAGAAACCCCCGCTCCTAATCTGATTTCAGCTGTAGAATATGCAACCCTGAAATCGGAGAATGAGGTGCTGAAGTCATCATTAGCCTTGCAAAAGGAGACAGGAGAAAGATTAAGAACTCAAGTCGATAAGCTTGTGAGTGAGAATGAATGTTTAGGAAACCGGAATGCTCAACTTGGGAGTGAAAATCGCCAACTTAAAATGTTATTGAAAGGGTGACCGGGCTCTTAGATAAAATGCAGCCCTCGACCCAGGTCCAACAGATTCGTAAGTTAATGTGTTATCCAAATTCCGGAACCCAGACCGGAGATTTTTTTGTCTAATAGTGAGGATGACGAAGAAGATGAGGAGGAAAGGACTTTTACTTTGAAATCCCAAGTTTTTCCTTTACGTCCTCTGGTTAAAACTGAAACTGCAGTTGATGATGGTGATGAAATTCACACCACTGTGCGTACCGTTCCATGGACACCAACCGAGTTAACAAAAATAAGGGAGAAATATTCGAGGCGACCAGAAGAGTCAGCTGTTGAGTACGTGTGGCGAGTTTCTTCTGAAGGGGGGGGCAGAATTATGCTGAGTGAGGAAGAAGCAGGAGACTCTTGGGGACCAGGAGTGTTTTTAACCACTATGCCTGGGGATCATAATTATTCCCTAACCGCTCGAGCAGCCTATTGGGCAAGGGGTATGGATCCGCGAGAGAGGGGGGAGCCGTTAGAGATTAGAGCTACAGGCTACTCTGATCTGTTTGCGGCTGTACGGAAAGCAGCTTGTCTGCAAGCCATGTATGACAGAGAGGAATTTCGGAAATCCCCAATGTCAGCCCCTATCGACCCCGATCGATTAGCCCCTCTCATCCGTGGTCTTCCCGATTGCCTGAAACCGTTCCTTGTTCGCACTCAAGATCGTATACGGGATGCTCGGGGTGCTCATGGGCGGGGCCGTCGTCACTACATGCCCACCTGGAATGTACAGGAAATAGATCAATATGGGCGCCGAATGGGCTGGGCCAGCCAAACTAGTGAGAAATCCTCCGAACACCCCGCGAAAGGTTCGCCAAGTCCAAACTCACACTCAAAACCCTAAATCAGAGGGAAGGTTTAAGCCTGATAAGGACCGGAATGAGTTGTGGCGTAAAGCCCTACAATTAGGGGTGCCCCGACAATTCTTGCACGGTGACCCTACGGGAGATCTCCGTACGCTAGTCCAATCTCTACCTAGAAAGAATAATGCGGCTGGGGAGAAAAGTCTAACCAGAGAATCCCCAAGCCGTGAGAAAACTGTGCCTTCTGCACCGGAACATAACTTGATTGATTTGACAGAGTCCCAGCCACAACACTCCTATCCCCGGGGAGGGCACTGAGCAACCCTGTCGGGCAGGTACTAGCAATCCAATGGCGCTCTCATAAAGACTCCGAACCTGTTATTGTCATTCCTGTTGGACCCCGGAAGATATTGGTAAATTTTATTATTGATACCGGAGCCCAAATGTCTGCAATCACTAACGAAACAGCACAACTTCTAGGTATAAATCCCACCCGACGCAGAGTCAACTTCACAGGAATTGATGGTGTGGTAAAAACATGCCCCACTGCAAAAATTAACCTCTGGTTGCCGGGAGAGCAGCGAATGACTAGGGCAGAAGTGTTAGTGGGTGCCTCACGTAGACCCGACTCAAAGTGTCAGGGACCCGCACAGGAAGTTAAATTCCTGGGGGTCTGGTGGATTAAGGGAGCTGCTTCTGTCCCTCAGGATACCCTGAAAAAATAGAACATGGACAGAATCCTTCCAGCACGAAGGAGTTACAGCAGGTCCTGGGAACTTTAAGTTATTGGCGTAAACACATCCCTGGCTTTTCCATCATTGCTCGCCCCCTTCATAGCTTGCCAAAAAAGGGTAAATCCTGGGTGTGGACTGAACAACACACTAATGCTCTGCAATTACTAATAAAGGAGCTAAGGTTATTCCAACAACTTGGCCCCATACATCCAACTGACCCTGTCCATGTAGAATGGGGGCTCAGTGAACATGGTTCCCGTTGTAATTTATGGCAGAAGGGACCAGCAGGACCGGAGAGACCATTAGAATTTTGCTCACACTCCTTCAATGATACTGAATGCAGCTATTCAGACCTGGAGAAGGGTTTACTGTCCCTGGTGCGAGCGTTGCAACGAGCAGAGCAGATAAGAAGAGAACAGAGTGTGATCTTTCCTGGGACCTTTTCGCCTCCCAGATGTGGTCCTTAAAGGGACACCACCACCAGCTGGCATTGCCCAGAGACCTACAGTTCGAAAGTGGTATGCTTATTTAGAAGGCATTAATGAAATCAAGCCAGTCTCTGAAGGCAGTGTTAAAGTATCCAAGGCTACTTCACAAGGATACCAAAGGATATAGATGGTGCCCTATTGTTCCAATCCCCACCAAACAGACCATCTCCGATCCAAGAAGCACCTCCTTTGAGGGACAGCAGTGATCTTAGAGGAGTGTGGTTTACTGGTGCGTCATCTCACCGTTAAAAAAATAAGTGCAAATATAAGGCCGTAGCACTGGAAGTAACAACGGGAGAAAGAGCAATTGAAATAGGGGAGGGTAGGGGAACTCAGAGCTGTCCTACTAGCTGCACAACATGGAGCCACCTCCTTTTACGCTGAGTCATATGCTGTTCTTAAAGGAGCCACTGAATGGCTAGGACACTGGGCAGCCAACGATTGGCAGGTGAATAGAGTCCCAGTTTGGGAGACAGATAATTGGAAGCAACTGTTGGAAATAGGAGGACAGAGACCATTGCACGTTGCTTGGGTAAAAGGCCACGATCGTTCAAACTCGATCACTGCTCAGTTCAACCAACAGGTAGATGGCCTCACGCGGCTACAACAAATTGACATTGTAGATGATGGTCGGGAATGGGAACGCTTACTTGAATCGTTACATGTTAAACGTGGCCGCACAGGCCGTCCTGACCTGTATCGGGAAGGTGGGTGGCTTGTGTCAGTTAAGCTGTGCGAACAAATAGTAACTGCCTGTTCACAATGTCGCCTACGACTCAGCAAAGATCATCCGAGTAAGGCGCCTCCCTTACACATGCGGGACAAGAAAGCGTTGTGGCATTCATGGCAGCTTGATTATATTGGGCCCTTGAGATCATCAGGTGGGAAAAGATATGTCCTGGTAGGAGTGGAGATTATCTCCAGCCTCAGTATGGCCAGCAGTTTCAAACCAGCTACGAGGGACAACACAGTGAAAGGCCTAACAGGGTGGTTCAGCACACTTCCCCTTCCCGACGAAATCCAGAGTGATAACGTTTCACACTTTACGGCTTCGGTGGTACAAGATTGGGCCAAGGAAGAAGGGATTCGATGGGTATTTCATACTCCCTATTATCCCCAGGCTAATGGCATTGTTGAACGCACCAATAGATTGGTTAAGCGTTTTGCAAAAAGTCATGAACCTGGTTGGCATTTGCGATTGGATGATGCCATCTATCAACTAAATAACAAATGGAGTGGAGACGGCTGTCCTAAAATGAAAGCTTTCTGTGTACCTGCCAATATTATCTCGCCAAAGGCTGCCAATGAACCGGGAAAATACCCCGGAAGATTTCACCCTGGACTACCTGTGCTAGTGAAAATGCCTCAAAATGGGACGGTGCCAATGGTGCTAGCTACTCCCAAAAATCCCTATGCATGGGAAGCCAAGGATTGTTCAGGGAAGATACACCGGATCAGCACCCGGTGGACCGCACCTTCTTTTTAACCCCGTCGGTCGAATAAGACCGAGCAGATTTTCTTTTCCTTTATGTCTTACAGGAACCTTGGATGAGCTGTACAGACGGATTGGCCTACGCTACCTTTGAATGTCTCCAGGGAATCCTGACATTGAACCTGGCAATAATACTACTTTTATGATGTATGGCTATTTGGAGGCCCAAATTCTAAAATGACGAATTGGCAGATGGAATTGATGCTATTCAGTTTCACCTTTTTATTCCCTGTTGTTTGTAGTCAAAGAGACCCAGAGTGGCCATGGTCTCAAGCCTTTCTCGTCTATAATACAAGACTACAGGGAGACCTCATGCTAACGCACCCTTTCCCAATATAGTCAAGCACAGTCTCTGGGGTTTCATCGGGATGTGTCTCAAAGTGACAAGCATTCTGGTTGGTGTCAAGACAAAGGTCTTGTGCTTTGAGAGTATTACTCTCACAAATGAATCCTTGTTGGTCTCGTGAAACGCATGCGTCAACATCAGCAGTTTGCCATTTAGTCTCATTTTGTCGTGCCCAACCTCTGTGCTGTGTTGGATAGAGTAGAGCTCCTTGATGATTCAACCCCAGTGCGATGATTGGGTATATGGTGGATACTGAGGCATTGCGTATCGTTAAGACAAAAGCTGTGGCTTTGCTCTCAGTGGGATCGTAGGTGAAATTAACCAGATACCACCAGGATTGAAATTTTCTCTCAAATTCAATTGCGTTATCCCATATTACTTTTCGAATTTCGGTGGGCAAGGTGCCTTCTTCACCTTCCCTTATGATTTATGAGTTTTTGCAAAACGCTTAACCAATCCGTTGGTGCATTCAACAATGCCATTAGCCTGAGGATAATAGGGAGTATGAAATACCCATCGAATCCCTTCTTCTTTGGCCCAATCTTGTACCACTGTAGCGGTAAAGTGTGAACCGTTATCACTTTGGATTTCCTCGGGAAGGGGAAGTGTGCTGAACCACCCTTTTAGGCCTTTCACTGTGTTGTCCCCAGCAGCTGATTTGAAGCCAGTGGCCATACTGAGGCTGGAGATAATCTCCACTCCGACTAGGACATATCTTTTCCCACCTGATGATCTCAAGGGCCCAATATAATCAATCTGCCATGAATGCCACAACATTTTCTTGTCCCGCATGTGTAAGGGAGGCGCCTTACTCGGATGATCTTTGCTGAGTCGTAGGCGACATTGTGACCAGGCAGTTACTACTTGTTCGCACAGCTTAACCGACACAGGCCACCCCCGGGCTAGACCTTCCTGATACAGATCAGCACGGCCTGTGTGGCCAGGCTTAATATGTAACCATTCCCGACCATCATCTACAGTGTCAATTTGTTGTAGCCGCGTGAGGCTATCTACCTGTTGGTTGAACTGAGCAGTGATCGAGTTTGAACGATCGTGGCCTTTTACCCAAGCAATGTGCAATGGTCTCTGTCCTCCTATTTCCAACAGTTGCTTCCAACTGTCTGTCTCCCAGATTGGGACTCTATTCACCTGCCAATCGTTGGCTGCCCAGTGTCCTAGCCATTCAGTGGCTCCTTTAAAAACAGCATATGAGTCAGTGTAAATGTAAGTAGCTCCATGTTGTGCAGCTAGTAGGACGGCTCTGAGTTCCCCTACTTGTGCCCTACCTTCTCCTGTTTCAATTGCTCTTTCCCCCGTTGCTACTTCCAGTGCTACGGCCTTGTATTTCCACTTGCTGTTCTCACGGTGAGATGACACACCAGTAAACCACACTCCTGTAAGATCACTGCCTGCTTTCAGAGGAGGTGCTTCTTGGATTGGAGATGGTCTGTTTGGTGGGGATTGGAACAATAGGGCACCATCTCTATCCTTCTGGAGCACGGATACTTTGATACTACCTTCAGAGATTGGCATGATATCATTAATGCCTTCTAAATAAGCATACCACTTTCGAACTGTGGGTTTCTGGGCAATGCCAGCTGGTGGTGGTGTCCCTTTAAGGACCACATCTGGGAGGCGAAAAGGGCCCCGAACAATCACGCTCTGTTCTCTCCTTATCTGCTCTGCTCGTTGCAATGCTCGCACCAGGGACAGTAAACCCTTCTCCAGGTCTGAATAGCTGCTCTCAGTATCATTAAAGGCGTGAGAGCTAAATTCTAATGGTCTCTCCGGTCCTGCTGGTCCCTTCTGGCATAAATTACAACGGGAACCATGTTCACTGAGCCCCCATTCTACATGGACAGGGTCAGTTGGATGTATGGGGCCAAGTTGTTGGAATAACCTTAGCTCTTTTATTAGCAATTCTAGTGCATTAGTATGTTGTTCAGTCGACTCCCAGGATTTACCTTTTTTGAGCAAACAATAAAGGGGGCGAGCAATGATGGAAAAGCCAGGGATGTGTTTACGCTAATAACTTAAAGTTCCCAGGACTTGCTGTAACTCCTTCGTGCTGGAAGGATTCTGTCCATGTTCTATTTTTTCAGGGTATCCTGAGGGACAGAAGCAGCTCCCTTAATCCACCAGACCCCCAGGAATTTAACTTCCTGTGCGGGTCCCTGACACTTTGAGTCGGGAATTTCCAATCCCAAATCTGATAATGTTTTTCGGATGTTTTCCATCATGTCTTGTACACTTTCTTGGTTCTCTCCCCTATTAAGATGTCATCAATAATATATTGGTATATTGTACATCCCTGTGAAACAGGAATCTCTGATAGCACTTTAGCCAAAGCATTATGGGCAATAGTGGGGGAATGTTTGTATCCTTGTGGAAAGCGGTTAAAGGTATATTGCACTCCTTTCCATGTGAATGCAAACTGCGCTTTGTCCTGCTCAAGGAGGAGAATCATAAAAAAATATGTCTTTAAAATCTAAGGCAACCCTCCAAGGATGGGCAGCTCCTTTTATCATTGTCACAATTTCCGCGATATTCGGAACAGCAGCGGTCAGAGGTGCAGTGTTGGCGTTTAATTTTCCGTAATCTACTGTGAAACGCCATTGCCTTTTTGGTTTCTTTACTGGCCACACCGGTGAAAAATAAGGCGAGTGAATCCTCTTAATGATGTCCCTTTTTTCTAAATTTGATACCAATCTGTCTGCTCCTGCAACAGCAGTTGCAGGCAGTGGATACTACAGGACACCAGAGATTTTAGAGGGAGGGAAAAGTATGGAAGTTTCCAATAGACTCAATTTCACTGTGTCTATTACTTTTTCAAATCCTGCAAAACTTCACACTGTGGAGACATCATTAAGAAAAGGCATTAAGAAACCCTCGGACGGCAGGCTTTCCTGCTGCCTTCAGCCTCAAAACCACCCTTTCCCACGACGCACCGCGCCAGGCACAAAAATGGCCATACGGCTGGAGATGGGTCCCCCGCCCAAAGAGCCAGCAGGGAAAACTATGCCTTGTTCTAAAGCTCTTTGGGAACCGCTTGCGTAGCCGCACAGACCTGGGGGCTGCGGGCTCTCCTGCTGCCTTCAGCCTCAAAGCCACCCTTTCCCGCTTGGCGCCGGGCCAGGCACAAAAATGGCCATACGGCTGGAGATGGGTCCCCCGCCCAAAGAGCCAGCAGGGAAAACTATGCCTTGTTCTAAAGCTCTTTGGGAACCGCTTGCGTAGCCCCACAGACCTGGGGGCTGCAGGCTTTCCTGCTGCCTTCAGCCTCGACACCACCCTTTCCCACTTGGCGCTTCGCCAGGCATAAAAATGGCCATATGGCTGGATATGGGTCCCCCGCCCAAAGAGCCAGCAGGGAAAACTATGCCTTGTTCTAAAGCTCTTTGGGAACCGCTTGCGTAGCCCCACAGACCTGGGGGCTGCGGGCTTTCCTGCTGCCTTCAGCCTCCACACCACCCTTTCCCACTTGGCGCCGCGCCAGGCACAAAAATGGCCATACGGCTGGAGATGGGTCTCCAGCCCAAGGAGCCAGCAGGGAAAACTATGCCTTGTTCTAAAGCTCTTTGGGAACCGCTTCCATAGCCCCACAGCCTGGGGGCTGCAGGCTTTCCTGCTGCCTTCAGCCTCAAAGCCACCCTTTCCCACTAGGCGCTGCATCAGGCACAAAAATGGCCTATGGCTGGAGATGGGTCCCATGCCCTAAGAGCCAGCTGGGAAAACTATGACTTGTTCTAAAGCTCTTTGGGAACCGCTTGCGTAGCCCCACAGACCTGGGGGCTGCAGGCTTTGCTCCTGCCTTCAGCCTCAAAGACACCCTTTCCCACCTGGCGCCGCGCCAGGCTCAAAAATGGCCATACGGCTGGAGATGGGTCCCCCGCCCAAAGAGCCAGTAGGGAAAACTAGGCCTTGTTCTAAAGCTCTTTGGGAACCGCTTGCGTAGTCCCACAGACCTGGAGGCTGCGGGCTTTCCTGCTGCCTTCAGACTCGACACCACCCTTTCCCACTTGGCGCCGCGCCAGGCACAAAAATGGCCATACGGCTGGAGATGGGTCCCCCGCCCAAGGAGCCAGCAGGGAAAACTATGCCTTGTTCTAAAGCTCTTTGGGAACCGCTTGCGTAGCCCCACAGACCTGGGGGCTGCAGGCTTTCCTGCTGTCTTCAGCCTCAAAGCCACCCTTTCCCACTTGGCGTCGCGCCAGGCACAAAAATGGCCTATGGCTGGAGATGGGTCCCCCGCCCAAGGAGCCAGCAGGGAAAACTATGCCTTGTTCTAAAGCTCTTTGGGAAACGCTTGCTTGGCCCCACAGACCTTGGGGCTGCGGGCTTTCCTGCTGCCTTCAGCCTCCACAGGACCCTTTCCCACTTGGCGCCGCATCAGGCACAAAAATGGCCTATGGCTGGAGATGGGTCCCCCGCCCAAAGAGCCAGCAGGGAAAACTATGCCTTGTTCTAAAGCTCTTTGGGAACCGCTTGCTTGGCCCCACAGACCTGGGGGCTGCGGGCTTTCCTGCTGCCTTCAGCCTCGACAACACCCTTTCCCACTTGGTGTCGCGCCAGGCACAAAAATGGCCTATGGCTGGAGATGGGTCTCCCGCCCAAAGAGCCAGTAGGGAAAACTATGCCTTGTTCTAAAGCTCTTTGGGAACCGCTTGCGTAGCCCCACAGACCTGGGGGCTGAGGGCTTTCCTGCTGCCTTCAGCGTCAAAGCCACCCTTTCCCACTTGGCGTCGTGCCAGGCACAAAAATGGCCATATGTCTGCAGATGGGTCCCCCGCCCAAAGAGCCAGCAGGGAAAACTATGCCTTGTTCTAAAGCTCTTTGGGAACCGCTTGCGTAGCCCCACAGACCTGGGGGCTGCGGGCTTTCCTGCTGTCTTCAGCCTCAAAGCAACCCTTTCCCACTTGGCGCCCTATCAGGCACAAAAATGGCCTATGGCTGGAGATGGGTCCCATGCCTAAAGAGCCAGCAGGGAAAACTATGCCTTGTTCTAAAGCTCTTTGGGAACTGCTTGCGTAGCCCCACAGACCTGGGGGCTGCGGGCTTTGCTGCTGCCTTCAGCCTCAAAGCCACCCTTTCCCACTTGGCGCCGCGCCAGGCACAAAAATGGCCATACGGCTGGAGATGGGTCCCCCGCCCAAAGAGCCAGCAGGGAAAACTATGCCTTGTTCTAAAGCTCTTTGGGAACCGCTTGCGTAGCCCCACAGACCTGGGGGCTGCAGGCTTTGCTGCTACCTTCAGCCTCGACACCACCCTTTCCCACTTGGCGTCGTGCCAGGCACAAAAATGGCCTATGGCTGGAGATGGGTCTCCCGCCCAAAGAGCCAGCAGGGAAAACTATGCCTTGTTCTAAAGCTCTTTGGGAACCGCTTGCTTGGCGCCACAGACCTGGGGGCTGCAGGCTTTCCTGCTGCCTTCAGCCTCAAAGCCACCCTTTCGCACTTGGCGTCGTGCCAGGCACAAAAATGGCCATATGTCTGCAGATGGGTCCCCCGCCCAAAGAGCCAGCAGGGAAAACTATGCCTTGTTCTAAAGCTCTTTGGGAACCGCTTGCGTCGCCGCACAGACCTGGGGGCTGCGGGCTCTCCTGCTGCCTTCAGCCTCAAAGCCACCCTTTCCCGCTTGGCGCCGGGCCAGGCACAAAAATGGCCATACGGCTGGAGATGGGTCCCCCGCCCAAAGAGCCAGCAGGGAAAACTATGCCTTGTTCTAAAGCTCTTTGGGAACCGCTTGCGTAGCCCCACAGACCTGGGGGCTGCAGGCTTTCCTGCTGCCTTCAGCCTCGACACCACCCTTTCCCACTTGGCGCTTCGCCAGGCATAAAAATGGCCATATGGCTGGATATGGGTCCCCCGCCCAAAGAGCCAGCAGGGAAAACTATGCCTTGTTCTAAAGCTCTTTGGGAACCGCTTGCGTAGCCCCACAGACCTGGGGGCTGCGGGCTTTCCTGCTGCCTTCAGCCTCAAAGCCACCCTTTCCCACTTGGCGCCGCGCCAGGCACAAAAATGGCCATACGGCTGGAGATGGGTCTCCAGCCCAAGGAGCCAGCAGGGAAAACTATGCCTTGTTCTAAAGCTCTTTGGGAACCGCTTCCATAGCCCCACAGACCTGGGGGCTGCAGGCTTTCCTGCTGCCTTCAGCCTCAAAGCCACCCTTTCCCACTAGGCGCTGCATCAGGCACAAAAATGGCCTATGGCTGGAGATGGGTCCCATGCCCTAAGAGCCAGCTGGGAAAACTATGCCTTGTTCTAAAGCTCTTTGGGAACCGCTTGCGTAGCCCCACAGACCTGGGGGCTGCAGGCTTTGCTCCTGCCTTCAGCCTCAAAGACACCCTTTCCCACCTGGCGCCGCGTCAGGCTCAAAAATGGCCATACGGCTGGAGATGGGTCCCCCGCCCAAAGAGCCAGCAGGGAAAACTAGGCCTTGTTCTAAAGCTCTTTGGGAACCGCTTGCGTAGTCCCACAGACCTGGAGGCTGCGGGCTTTCCTGCTGCCTTCAGACTCGACACCACCCTTTCCCACTTGGCGCCGCGCCAGGCACAAAAATGGCCATACGGCTGGAGATGGGTCCCCCGCCCAAGGAGCCAGCAGGGAAAACTATGCCTTGTTCTAAAGCTCTTTGGGAACCGCTTGCGTAGCCCCACAGACCTGGGGGCTGCAGGCTTTCCTGCTGTCTTTAGCCTCAAAGCCACCCTTTCCCACTTGGCGTCGCGCCAGGCACAAAAATGGCCTATGGCTGGAGATGGGTCCCCCGCCCAAGGAGCCAGCAGGGAAAACTATGCCTTGTTCTAAAGCTCTTTGGGAACCGCTTGCTTGGCCCCACAGACCTTGGGGCTGCGGGCTTTCCTGCTGCCTTCAGCCTCGACACCACCCTTTCCCACTTGGCGCCGCATCAGGCACAAAAATGGCCTATGGCTGGAGATGGGTCCCATGCCCAAAGAGCCAGCAGGGAAAACTATGCCTTGTTCTAAAGCTCTTTGGGAACCGCTTGCTTGGCCCCACAGACCTGGGGGCTGCGGGCTTTCCTGCTGCCTTCAGCCTCGACAACACCCTTTCCCACTTGGTGTCGCGCCAGGCACAAAAATGGCCATACGGCTGGAGATGGGTCTCCCGCCCAAAGAGCCAGTAGGGAAAACTATGCCTTGTTCTAAAGCTCTTTGGGAACCGCTTGCGTAGCCCCACAGACCTGGGGGCTGAGGGCTTTCCTGCTGCCTTCAGCGTCAAAGCCACCCTTTCCCACTTGGCGTCGTGCCAGGCACAAAAATGGCCATATGTCTGCAGATGGGTCCCCCGCCCAAAGAGCCAGCAGGGAAAACTATGCCTTGTTCTAAAGCTCTTTGGGAACCGCTTGCGTAGCCCCACAGACCTGGGGGCTGCGGGCTTTCCTGCTGTCTTCAGCCTCAAAGCAACCCTTTCCCACTTGGCGCCCTATCAGGCACAAAAATGGCCGTATGGCTGGAGATGGGTCCCCCGCCCAAAGAGCCAGCAGGGAAAACTATGCCTTGTTCTAAAGCTCTTTGGGAACTGCTTGCGTAGCCCCACAGACCTGGGGGCTGCGGGCTTTGCTGCTGCCTTCAGCCTCAAAGCCACCCTTTCCCACTTGGCGTCGTGCCAGGCACAAAAATGGCCTATGGCTGGAGATGGGTCTCCCGCCCAAAGAGCCAGCAGGGAAAATTATGCCTTGTTCTAAAGCTCTTTGGGAACCGCTTGCTTGGCCCCACAGACCTGGGGGCTGCAGGCTTTCCTGCTGCCTTCAGCCTCAAAGCCACCCTTTCGCACTTGGCGTCGTGCCAGGCACAAAAATGGCCATATGTCTGCAGATGGGTCCCCCGCCCAAAGAGCCAGCAGGGAAAACTATGCCTTGTTCTAAAGCTCTTTGGGAACCGCTTGCGTAGCCCCACAGACCTGGGGGCTGCAGGCTTTGCTGCTGCCTTCAGCCTCGACACCACCCTTTCCCACTTGGCACTGCTCCAGGCACAAAAATGGCCTATGGCTGGAGATGGGTCCCATGCCTAAAGAGCCAGCAGGGAAAACTATGCCTTGTTCTAAAGCTCTTTGGGAACCGCTTGCGTAGCCCCACAGACCTGGGGGCTGCGGGCTTTGCTGCTGCCTTCAGCCTCAAAGCCACCCTTTCCCACTTGGCGCCGCGCCAGGCACAAAAATGGCCATACGGCTGGAGATGGGTCCCCCGCCCAAAGAACCAGCAGGGAAAACTATGCCTTGTTCTAAAGCTCTTTGGGAACCGCTTGCTTGGCCCCACAGACGTGGGGGCTGCAGGCTTTCCTGCTGCCTTCAGCCTCAAAGCCACCCTTTCCCACTTGGCGTCGTGCCAGGCACAAAAATGGCCATATGTCTGCAGATGGGTCCCCCGCCCAAAGAGCCAGCAGGGAAAACTATGCCTTGTTCTAAAGCTCTTTGGGAACCGCTTGCGTAGCCCCACAGACCTGGGGGCTGCGGGCTTTCCTGCTGCCTTCAGCCTCGACACCACCCTTTCCCACTTGGCGCCGCGCCAGGCACAAAAATGGCCATACGGCTGGAGATGGGTCCCCCGCCCAGAGAGCCAGCAGGGAAAACTATGCCTTGTTCTAAAGCTCTTTGGGAACCGCTTGCGTAGCCCCACAGACCTGGGGGCTGCGGGCTTTCCTGCTGCCTTCAAGCCTCAAAGCCACCCTTTCCCACTGGGCGCCGGGCCAGGCACAAAAATGGCCATACGGCTGGAGATGGTTCCCCCGCCCAAAGAGCCAGCAGGGAAAACTATGCCTTGTTCTAAAGCTCTTTGGGAACTGATTGCGTAGCCCCACAGACCTGGGGGCTGCGGGCTTTCCTGCTGCCTTCAGCCTCAAAACCACCCTTTCCCACTTGGCGCCGCGCCAGGCACAAAAATGGCCTATGGCTGGAGATGGGTCCCCCGCCCAAAGAGCCAGCAGGGAAAACTATGCCTTGTTCTAAAGCTCTTTGGGAACCGCTTGCTTGGCCCCACAGACCTGGGGGCTGCAGGCTTTCCTGCTGTCTTCAGCCTCAAAGCCACCCTTTCCCACTTGGCGCCCTATCAGGCACAAAAATGGCCTATGGGTGGAGATGGGTCCCATGCCCAAAGAGCCAGCAGGGAAAACTATGCCTTGTTCTAAAGCTCTTTGGGAACCGCTTGCTTGGCCCCACAGACCTGGGGGCTGCGGGCTTTCCTGCTGCCTTCAGCCTCGACACCACCCTTTCCCACTTGGCGCCGCGCCAGGCACAAATATGGCCATACGGCTGGAGATGGGTCCCCCGCCCAAAGAGCCAGCAGGGAAAACTATGCCTTGTTCTAAAGCTCTTTGGGAACCGCTTGCGTAGCCCCACAGACCTGGGGGCTGCGGGCTTTCCTGCTGCCTTCACCCTCAAAGCCACCCTTTCCCACTTGGCACTGCTCCAGGCTCAAAAATGGCCATACGGCTGGAGATGGGTCCCCCGCCCAGAGAGCCAGCAGGGAAAACTATGCCTTGTTCTAAAGCTCTTTGGGAACCGCTTGCGTAGCCCCACAGACCTGGGGGCTGCGGGCTTTCCTGCTGCCTTCAGCCTCAAAGCCACCCTTTCCCTCTTGGCGCCGGGCCAGGCACAAAAATGGCCATACGGCTGGAGATGGGTCCCCCGCCCAAAGAGCCAGCAGGGAAAACTATGCCTTGTTCTAAAGCTCTTTGGGAACCGCTTGCGTAGCCCCACAGACCTGGGGCTGCAGGGTTTGTGCTGCCTTCAGCGTCAAAGCCACCCTTTCCCACTTGGCGCTGCGCCATGCACAAAAATGGCCGTACGGCTGGAGATGGGTCCCCCGCCCAAAGAGCCAGCAGGGAAAACTATGCCTTGTTCTAAAGCTCTTTGGGAACCGCTTGCGTAGCCGCACAGACCTGGGGGCTGCGGGCTTTGCTGCTGCCTTCAGCCTCAAAGCCACCCTTTCCCACTTGGCGCCGGGCCAGGCGCAAAAATGGCCATAAGGCTGGAGATGGGTCCCCCGCCCAAAGAGCCAGCAGGGAAAACTATGCCTTGTTCTAAAGCTCTTTGTGATCCGCTTGTGTATCCGCACAGACCTGGGGGCTGCAGGCTTTCCTGCTGCCTTCAGCCTCAAAACCATCCTATGCCACTACGCACCGCGCCAGGCACAAAAATAGCCATACGGCTGGAGATGGGTCCCCCGCCCAAAGAGCCAGCAGGGAAAATTATGCCTTGTTCTAAAGCTCTTTGGGAACCGCTTGCGTAGACCCACACACCTGGGGGCTGCAGGCTTTCCTGCTGCCTTCAGCCTCGACACCACCCTTTCCCACTTGGCTTCGCGCCAGGCACAAAAATGGCCTATGGCTGGAGATGGGTCCCATGCCCTAAGAGCCAGCTGGGAAAACTAAGCCTTCTTCTAAAGCTCTTTGGGAACCGCTTGCGTAGCACCACAAACCTGGGGGCTGCAGGCTTTGCTCCTGCCTTCAGCCTCAAAGCCACCCTTTCCGACCTGGTGCCGCGCCAGGCTCAAAAATGGCCATACGGCTGGAGATGGGTCCCCCGCCCAGAGAGCCAGCAGGGAAAACTATGCCTTGTTCTAAAGCTCTTTGGGAACCGCTTGCGTAGCCCCACAGACCTGGGGGCTGCGGGCTTTCCTGCTGCCTTCAGCCTCAAAACCACCCTTTCCCACTTGGCGCCCTATCAAGAACAAAAATGGCCTATGGCTGGAGATGGGTCCCATGCCCAAAGAGCCAGCAGGGAAAACTATGCCTTGTTCTAAAGCTCTTTGGGAACCGATTGCGTAGCCCCACACACGTGGGGGCTGCGGGCTTTCCTGCTGCCTTCAGCCTCAAAACCACCCTTTCCCACTTGGCCCCCGGCCAGGCACAAAAATGGCCATACGGCTGGAGATGGGTCCCCCGCCCAAAGAGCCAGCAGGGAAAATTATGCCTTGTTTTAAAGCTCTTTGGGAACCGCTTGCGTAGCCCTACAGACCTGGGGGCTGCAGGCTTTCCTGCTGCATTCAAGCCTCAAAGCCACCCTTTCCCACTGGGCGCCGGGCCAGGCACAAAAATGGCCTGTGGCTGGAGATGGGTCCCGCGCCCAAAGAGCCAGCAGGGAAAACTATGCCTTGTTCTAAAGCTCTTTGGGAACTGCTTGCTTGGCCCCACAGACCTGGGGGCTGCAGGCTTTGCTGCTGCCTTCAGCCTCAAAGCCACCCTTTCCCACTTGGCGCCCTATCAAGCACAAAAATGGCCTATGGCTGGAGATGGGTCCCATGCCCAAAGACCCAGCAGGGAAAACTATGCCTTGTTCTAAAGCTCTTTGGGAACCGCTTGCTTGGCCCCACAGACCTGGGGGCTGCGGGCTTTCCTGCTGACTTCAGCCTCGACACCACCCTTTCCCACTTGGCGCCGCGCCAGGCACAAAAATGGCCATACGGCTGGAGATGGGTGCCCCGCCCAAAGAGCCAGCAGGGAAAACTATGCCTTATTCTAAAGCTCTTTGGGAACCGCTTGCGTAGCCCCACAGACCTGGGGGCTGCGGGCTTTCCTGCTGCCTTCACCCTCAAAACCACCCTTTCCCACTTGGCACTGCTCCAGGCTCAAAAATGGCCATACGGCTGGAGATGGGTCCCCCGCCCAGAGAGCCAGCAGGGAAAACTATGCCTTGTTCTAAAGCTCTTTGGGAACCGCTTGCGTAGCCCCACACACGTGGGGGCTGCGGGCTTTCCTGCTGCCTTCAGCCTCAACACCACCCTTTCCCACTTGGCGCCGGGCCAGGCACAAAAATGGCCATATGGCTGGAGATGGGTCCCATGCCCAAAGAGCCAGCAGGGAAAACTATGCCTTGTTCTAAAGCTCTTTGGGAACCGCTTGCGTAGCCCCACAGACCTGGGGGCTGCGGGCTTTGCTGCTGCCTTCAGCCTCAAAGCCACCCTTTCCCACTTGGCGCCGCGCCAGGCACAAAAATGGCCATACGGCTGGAGATGGGTCCCCCGCCCAAAGAGCCAGCAGGGAAAACTATGCCTTGTTCTAAAGCTCTTTGGGAACCGCTTGCGTAGCCCCACAGACCTGGGGGCTGCAGTCTTTGCTGCTGCCTTCAGCGTCAAAACCACCCTTTCCCACTACGCACCGCGCCAGGCACAAAAATGGCCATACGGCTGGAGATGGGTCCCCCGCCCAAAGAGCCAGCAGGGAAAACTATGCCTTGTTCTAAAGCTCTTTGGGAACCGCTTGCTTGGCCCCACAGACGTGGGGGCTGCGGGCTTTCCTGCTGCCTTCAGCCTCAAAACCACCCTATGCCACTACGCACCGCGTCAGGCACAAAAATAGCCATACGGCTGGAGATGGGTCCCCCACCCAAAGAGCCAGCAGGGAAAACTATGCCTTGTTCTAAAGCTCTTTGGGAACCGCTTGCGTAGCCGCACAGACCTGGGGGCTGCGGGCTTTCCTGCTGCCTTCAGCCTCGACACCACCCTTTCCCACTTGGCGCCCTATCAAGCACAAAAATGGACTATGGCTGGAGATGGGTCCCATGCCCAAAGAGCCAGCAGGGAAAACTATGCCTTGTTCTAAAGCTCTTTGGGAACCGCTTGCGTAGCCCCACACACGTGGGGGCTGCGGGCTTTCCTGCTGCCTTCAGCCTCAAAACCACCCTTTCCCACTTGGCACTGCTCCAGGCTCAAAAATGGCCATACGGCTGGAGATGGGTCCCCCGCCCAGAGAGCCAGCAGGGAAAACTATGCCTTGTTCTAAAGCTCTTTGGGAACCGCTTGCGTAGCCCCACAGACCTGGGGGCTGCGGGCTTTCCTGCTGCCTTCAGCCTCAAAGCCACCCTTTCGCACTTGGGGCTTCGCCAGGCACAAAAATGGCCATATGGCTGGAGATGGGTCCCATGCCCAAAGAGCCAGCAGGGAAAACTATGCCTTGTTCTAAAGCTCTTTGGGAACCGCTTGCGTAGCCCCACAGACCTGGGTGCTGCGGGCTTTCCTGCTGCCTTCAGCCTCAAAACCACCCTTTCCCACTTGGCGCCGCGCCAGGCACAAAAAATGGCCATACGGCTGGAGATGGGTCCCCCGCCCAAAGAGCCAGCAGGGAAAACTATGCCTTGTTCTAAAGCTCTTTGGGAACCGCTTGCGTAGCCCCACAGACCTGGGGGCTGCAGTCTTTGCTGCTGCCTTCAGCGTCAAAACCACCCTTTCCCACTACGCACCGCGCCAGGCACAAAAATGGCCATAAGGCTGGAGATGGGTCCCCCGCCCAAAGAGCCAGCAGGGAAAACTATGCCTTGTTCTAAAGCTCTTTGGGAACCGCTTGCTTGGCCCCACAGACGTGGGGGCTGCGGGCTTTCCTGCTGCCTTCAGCCTCAAAACCACCCTATGCCACTACGCACCGCGTCAGGCACAAAAATAGCCATACGGCTGGAGATGGGTCCCCCACCCAAAGAGCCAGCAGGGAAAACTATGCCTTGTTCTAAAGCTCTTTGGGAACCGCTTGCTTGGCCCCACAGACCTGGGGGCTGCGGGCTTTCCTGCTGCCTTCAGCCTCGACACCACCCTTTCCCAATTGGCGCCCTGTCAAGCACAAAAATGGCCATACGGCTGGAGATGGGTCCCATGCCCAAAGAGCCAGCAGGGAAAACTATGCCTTGTTCTAAAGCTCTTTGGGAACCGCTTGCGTAGCCCCACACACGTGGGGGCTGCGGCCTTTCCTGCTGCCTTCAGCCTCAAAACCACCCTTTCCCACTTGGCACTGCTCCAGGCTCAAAAATGGCCATACGGCTGGAGATGGGTCCCCCGCCCAGAGAGCCAGCAGGGAAAACTATGCCTTGTTCTAAAGCTCTTTGGGAACCGCTTGCGTAGCCCCACAGACCTGGGGGCTGCGGGCTTTCCTGCTGCCTTCAGCCTCAAAGCCACCCTTTCGCACTTGGGGCTTCGCCAGGCACAAAAATGGCCATATGGCTGGAGATGGGTCCCCCGCCCAAAGAGCGAGCAGGGAAAAGTATGCCTTGTTCTAAAGCTCTTTGGGAACCGCTTGCGTAGCCCCACAGACCTGGGGGCTGCGGGCTTTCCTGCTGCCTTCAGCCTCAAAGCCACCCTTTCCCACTTGGCGCCGGGTCAGGGACAAAAATGGCCATACGGCTGGAGATGGGTCCCATGCCCAAAGAGCCAGCAGGGAAAACTATGCCTTGTTCTAAAGCTCTTTGGGAACCGCTTGCTTGGCCCCACAGACCTGGGGGCTGCAGGCTTTGCTGCTGCCTTCAGCCTCGACACCACCCTTACCCACTTGGTGCCGCGCCAGGCACAAAAATGGCCATACGGCTGGAGATGGGTCCCCCGCCCAAAGAGCCAGCAGGGAAAACTATGCCTTGTTCTAAAGCTCTTTGGGAACCGCTTGCTTGGCCCCACAGACGTGGGGGCTGCGGGCTTTCCTGCTGCCTTCAGCCTCAAAACCACCCTATGCCACTACGCACCGCGTCAGGCACAAAAATAGCCATACGGATGGAGATGGGTCCCCCACCCAAAGAGCCAGCAGGGAAAACTATGCCTTGTTCTAAAGCTCTTTGGGAACCGCTTGCGTAGCCCCACAGACCTGGGGGCTGCAGGCTTTCCTACTGTCTTCAGCCTCAAAGCCACCCTTTCCCACTTGGCGCCCTATCAGGCACAAAAATGGCCTATGGGTGGAGATGGGTCCCATGCCCAAAGAGCCAGCAGGGAAAACTATGCCTTGTTCTAAAGCTCTTTGGGAACCGCTTGCGTAGCCCCACAGACGTGGGGGCTGCGGGCTTTCCTGCTGCCTTCAGCCTCGATACCACCATTTCCCACTTGGCGCCGGGCCAGGGACAAAAATGGCCATATGGCTGGAGATGGGTCCCCCGCCCAAAGAGCCAGCAGGGAAAACTATGCCTTGTTCTAAAGCTCTTTGGGAACCGCTTGCATAGCCCCACAGACCTGGGGGCTGCGGGCTTTCCTGCTGCCTTTAGCCTCGACACCACCCTTTCCCTCTTGGCGCCGCGCCAGGCACAAAAATGGCCGTACGGCTGGAGATGGGTCCCCCGCCCAAAGAGCCAGCAGGGAAAACTATGCCTTGTTCTAAAGCTCTTTGGGAACCGCTTGCGTAGCCCCACAGACCTGGGGGCTGCAGGCTTTCCTGCTGCCTTCAGCCTCAAAACCACCCTTTCCCACTACGCAACGCGCCAGGCATAAAAATAGCCATACGACTGGAGATGGGTCCCCCGCCCAAAGAGCCAGCAGGAAAACTATGCCTTGTTCTAAAGCTCTTTGGGAACCGCTTTGCGTAGCCCCACAGACCTTGGGGCTGGTGGGCTTTCCTGCTGCCTTCAGCCTCGACAGCACCCTTTCCCCACTTGGCTTCGCGCCAGGCACAAAAATGGCCTATGGCTGGAGATGGGTCCCATGCCCTAAGAGCCAGCTGGGAAAACTATGCCTTGTTCTAAAGCTCTTTGGGAACCGCTTGCGTAGCCCCACAGACCTGGGGGCTGCGGGCTTTCCTGCTGTCTTCAGCCTCAAAGCAACCTTTCCCACTTGGCGCCCTATCAAGCACAAAAATGGCCTATGGCTGGAGATGGGTCCCATGCCCAAAGAGCCAGCAGGGAAAACTATGCCTTGTTCTAAAGCTCTTTGGGAACTGCTTGCTTGGCCCCACAGACCTGGGGGCTGCGGGCTTTCCTGCTGCCTTCAGCCTCGACACCACCCTTTCAAACTTGGCGCCGCGCCAGGCACAAAAATGGCCATACGGCTGGAGATGGGTCCCCCACCCAAAGAGCCAGCAGGGAAAACTATGCCTTGTTCTAAAGCTCTTTGGGAACCGCTTGCGTAGCCCCACCGACCTGGGGGCTGCGGGCTTTCCTGCTGCCTTCACCCTCAAAACCACCCTTTCCCACTTGGCACTGCTCCAGGCTCAAAAATGGCCATACGGCTGGAGATGGGTCCCCCGCCCAAAGAGCCAGCAGGGAAAACTATGCCTTGTTCTAAAGCTCTTTGGGAACCGCTTGCGTAGCCCCACAGACCTGGGGGCTGCGGGCTTTCCTGCTGCCTTCAGCCTCAAAGCCACCCTTTCCCACTTGGCGCCGGGCCAGGCACAAAAATGGCCATACGGCTGGAGATGGGTCCCCCGCCCAAAGAGCCAGCAGGGAAAACTATGCCTTGTTCTAAAGCTCTTTGGGAACCGCTTGCGTAGCCCCACAGACCTGGGGGCTGCAGTCTTTGCTGCTGCCTTCAGCCTCAACACCACCCTTTCCCACTTGGCGCCGGGCCAGGGACAAAAATGGCCATACGGCTGGAGATGGGTCCCCTGCCCAAAGAGCCAGCAGGGAAAACTATGCCTTGTTCTAAAGCTCTTTGGTGAACCGCTTGCGTAGCCCCACAGACCTGGGGGCTGCGGGCTTTCCTGCTGCCTTCAGCGTCAAAACCACCCTTTCCCACTACGCACCGCGCCAGGCACAAAAATGGCCATACGGCTGGAGATGGGTCCCCCGCCCAAAGAGCCAGCAGGGAAAACTATGCCTTGTTCTAAAGCTCTTTGGGAACCGCTTGCTTGGCCCCACAGACGTGGGGGCTGCGGGCTTTCCTGCTGCCTTCAGCCTCAAAACCACCCTATGCCACTACGCACCGCGTCAGGCACAAAAATAGCCATACGGCTGGAGATGGGTCCCCCGCCCAAAGAGCCAGCAGGGAAAACTATGCCTTGTTCTAAAGCTCTTTGGGAACCGCTTGCGTAGCCCCACAGACCTGGGGGCTGCGGGCTTTCCTGCTGCCTTCAGCCTCAAAGCCACCCTTTCCCACTTGGCGCTGCGCCATGCACAAAAATGGCCATACGGCTGGAGATGGGTCCCCCGCCCAAAGAGCCAGCAGGGAAAACTATGCCTTGTTCTAAAGCTCTTTGGGAACTGCTTGCGTAGCTCCACAGACCTGGGGGCTGCGGGCTTTCCTGCTGCCTTTAGCCTCAACACCACCCTTTCCCTCTTGGCGCCGCGCCAGGCACAAAAATGGCCGTACGGCTGGAGATGGGTCCCCCGCCCAAAAAGCCAGCAGGGAAAATTATGCCTTGTTCTAAAGCTCTTTGGGAACCGCTTGCGTAGCCGCACAGACCTGGGGGCTGCGGGCTTTCCTGCTGCCTTCAGCCTCGACACCACCCTTTCCCACTTGGCGCCCTATCAAGCACAAAAATGGCCTATGGCTGGAGATGGGTCCCATGCCCAAAGAGCCAGCAGGGAAAACTATGCCTTGTTCTAAAGCTCTTTGGGAACCGCTTGCGTAGCCCCACACACGTGGGGGCTGCGGGCTTTCCTGCTGCCTTCAGCCTCAAAACCACCCTTTCCCACTTGGCCCCCGGCCAGGCACAAAAATGGCCATACGGCTGGAGATGGGTCCCCCGCCCAAAGAGCCAGCAGGGAAAATTATGCCTTGTTCTAAAGCTCTTTGGGAACCGCTTGCGTAGCCCCACAGACCTGGGGGCTGCAGGCTTTGCTGCTGCCTTCAGCCTCAAAACCACCCTTTCCCACTTGGCGCTGCGCCAGGTACAAAAATGGCCATATGGCTGGAGATGGGTCCCCCGCCCAAAGAGCCAGCAGGGAAAACTATGCCTTGTTCTAAAGCTCTTTGGGAACTGCTTGCGTAGCCCCACAGACCTGGGGGCTGCGGGCTTTCCTGCTGCCTTCAGCCTCGACACCACCCTTTCCCACTTGGCACTGCTCCAGGCTCAAAAATGGCCATACGGCTGGAGATGGGTCCCCCGCCCAGAGAGCCAGCAGGGAAAACTATGCCTTGTTCTAAAGCTCTTTGGGAACCGCTTGCGTAGCCCCACAGACCTGGGGGCTGCGGGCTTTCCTGCTGCCTTCAGTCTCAAAGCCACCCTTTCCCACTTGGCGCCGGGCCAGGCACAAAAATGGCCATACGGCTGGAGATGGGTCCCCTGCCAAAAGAGCCAGCAGGGAAAACTATGCCTTGTTCTAAAGCTCTTTGGGAACCGCTTGCGTAGCCCCACAGACCTGGGGGCTGCGGGCTTTCCTGCTGCCTTCAGCCTCAAAGCCACCCTTTCTCACTTGGGGCTTCGCCAGGCACAAAAATGGCCATATGGCTGGAGATGGGTCCCCCGCCCAAAGAGCGAGCAGGGAAAACTATGCCTTGTTCTAAAGCTCTTTGGGAACCGCTTGCGTAGCCCCACAGACCTGGGGGCTGCGGGCTTTCCTGCTGCCTTCAGCCTCAAAGCCACCCTTTCCACTTGGCGCCGGGCCAGGGACAAAAATGGCCATACGGCTGGAGATGGGTCCCATGCCCAAAGAGCCAGCAGGGAAAACTATGCCTTGTTCTAAAGCTCTTTGGGAACCGCTTTCTTGGCCCCACAGACCTGGGGGCTGCAGGCTTTGCTGCTGCCTTCAGCCTCGACACCACCCTTACCCACTTGGCGCCGCGCCAGGCACAAAAATGGCCATACGGCTGGAGATGGGTCCCCCGCCCAAAGAGACAGCAGGGAAAACTATGCCTTGTTCTAAAGCTCTTTGGGAACCGCTTGCGTAGCCCCACAGACCTGGGGGCTGCGGGCTTTCCTGCTGCCTTCAGCGTCAAAACCACCCTTTCCCACTACGCACCGCGCCAGGCACAAAAATGGCCATACGGCTGGAGATGGGTCCCCCGCCCAAAGAGCCAGCAGGGAAAACTATGCCTTGTTCTAAAGCTCTTTGGGAACCGCTTGCTTGGCCCCACAGACGTGGGGGCTGCGGGCTTTCCTGCTGCCTTCAGCCTCAAAACCACCCTATGCCTCTACGCACCGCGTCAGGCACAAAAATAGCCATACGGCTGGAGATGGGTCCCCCACCCAAAGAGCCAGCAGGGAAAACTATGCCTTGTTCTAAAGCTCTTTGGGAACCGCTTGCGTAGCCCCACAGACCTGGGGGCTGCAGGCTTTCCTGCTGTCTTCAGCCTCAAAGCCACCCTTTCCCACTTGGCGCCCTATCAGGCACAAAAATGGCCTATGGGTGGAGATGGGTCCCATGCCCAAAGAGCCAGCAGGGAAAACTATGCCTTGTTCTAAAGCTCTTTGGGAACCGCTTGCGTAGCCCCACAGACGTGGGGGCTGCGGGCTTTCCTGCTGCCTTCAGCCTCGATACCACCATTTCCCACTTGGCGCTGCGCCATGCACAAAAATGGCCATAAGGCTGGAGATGGGTCCCCCGCCCAAAGAGCCAGCAGGGAAAACTATGCCTTGTTCTAAAGCTCTTTGGGAACCGCTTGCGTAGCCCCACAGACCTGGGGGCTGCGGGCTTTCCTGCTGCCTTTAGCCTCGACACCACCCTTTCCCTCTTGGCGCCCTATCAGGCACAAAAATGGCCATATGGCTGGAGATGGGTCCCCCGCCCAAAGAGCCAGCAGGGAAAACTATGCCTTGTTCTAAAGCTCTTTGGGAACCGCTTGCTTGGCCGCACAGACCTGGGGGCTGCAGTCTTTGCTGCTGCCTTCAGCCTCAACACCACCCTTTCCCACTTGGCGCCGGGCCAGGGACAAAAATGGCCATACGGCTGGAGATGGGTCCCCTGCCCAAAGAGCCAGCAGGGAAAACTATGCCTTGTTCTAAAGCTCTTTGGTGAACCGCTTGCGTAGCCCCACAGACGTGGGGGCTGCGGGCTTTCCTGCTGCCTTCAGCGTCAAAACCACCCTTTCCCACTACGCACCGCGCCAGGCACAAAAATGGCCATACGGCTGGAGATGGGTCCCCCGCCCAAAGAGCCAGCAGGGAAAACTATGCCTTGTTCTAAAGCTCTTTGGGAACCGCTTGCTTGGCCCCACAGACGTGGGGGCTGCGGGCTTTGCTGCTGCCTTCAGCCTCAAAACCACCCTATGCCACTACGCACCGCGTCAGGCACAAAAATAGCCATACGGCTGGAGATGGGTCCCCCACCCAAAGAGCCAGCAGGGAAAACTATGCCTTGTTCTAAAGCTTTTGGGAACCGCTTGCGTAGCCCCACAGACCTGGGGGCTGCAGGCTTTCCTGCTGTCTTTAGCCTCAAAGCCACCCTTTCTCACTTGGCGCCCTATCAGGCACAAAAATGGCCTATGGGTGGAGATGGGTCCCATGCCCAAAGAGCCAGCAGGGAAAACTATGCCTTGTTCTAAAGCTCTTTGGGAACCGCTTGCGTAGCCCCACAGACCTGGGGGCTGCGGGCTTTCCTGCTGCCTTCAGTCTCAAAGCCACCCTTTCCCACTTGGCGCCGGGCCAGGCACAAAAATGGCCATACGGCTGGAGATGGGTCCCCTGCCAAAAGAGCCAGCAGGGAAAACTATGCCTTGTTCTAAAGCTCTTTGGGAACCGCTTGCGTAGCCCCACAGACCTGGGGGCTGCGGGCTTTCCTGCTGCCTTCAGCCTCAAAGCCACCCTTTCTCACTTGGGGCTTCGCCAGGCACAAAAATGGCCATATGGCTGGAGATGGGTCCCCCGCCCAAAGAGCGAGCAGGGAAAACTATGCCTTGTTCTAAAGCTCTTTGGGAACCGCTTGCGTAGCCCCACAGACCTGGGGGCTGCGGGCTTTCCTGCTGCCTTCAGCCTCAAAGCCACCCTTTCCACTTGGCGCCGGGCCAGGGACAAAAATGGCCATACGGCTGGAGATGGGTCCCATGCCCAAAGAGCCAGCAGGGAAAACTATGCCTTGTTCTAAAGCTCTTTGGGAACCGCTTGCTTGGCCCCACAGACCTGGGGGCTGCAGGCTTTGCTGCTGCCTTCAGCCTCGACACCACCCTTACCCACTTGGCGCCGCGCCAGGCACAAAAATGGCCATACGGCTGGAGATGGGTCCCCCGCCCAAAGAGACAGCAGGGAAAACTATGCCTTGTTCTAAAGCTCTTTGGGAACCGCTTGCGTAGCCCCACAGACCTGGGGGCTGCGGGCTTTCCTGCTGCCTTCAGCGTCAAAACCACCCTTTCCCACTACGCACCGCGCCAGGCACAAAAATGGCCATACGGCTGGAGATGGGTCCCCCGCCCAAAGAGCCAGCAGGGAAAACTATGCCTTGTTCTAAAGCTCTTTGGGAACCGCTTGCTTGGCCCCACAGACGTGGGGGCTGCGGGCTTTCCTGCTGCCTTCAGCCTCAAAACCACCCTATGCCTCTACGCACCGCGTCAGGCACAAAAATAGCCATACGGCTGGAGATGGGTCCCCCACCCAAAGAGCCAGCAGGGAAAACTATGCCTTGTTCTAAAGCTCTTTGGGAACCGCTTGCGTAGCCCCACAGACCTGGGGGCTGCAGGCTTTCCTGCTGTCTTCAGCCTCAAAGCCACCCTTTCCCACTTGGCGCCCTATCAGGCACAAAAATGGCCTATGGGTGGAGATGGGTCCCATGCCCAAAGAGCCAGCAGGGAAAACTATGCCTTGTTCTAAAGCTCTTTGGGAACCGCTTGCGTAGCCCCACAGACGTGGGGGCTGCGGGCTTTCCTGCTGCCTTTAGCCTCGATACCACCATTTCCCACTTGGCGCTGCGCCATGCACAAAAATGGCCATAAGGCTGGAGATGGGTCCCCCGCCCAAAGAGCCAGCAGGGAAAACTATGCCTTGTTCTAAAGCTCTTTGGGAACCGCTTGCGTAGCCCCACAGACCTGGGGGCTGCGGGCTTTCCTGCTGCCTTTAGCCTCGACACCACCCTTTCCCTCTTGGCGCCGGGCCAGGCACAAAAATGGCCATATGGCTGGAGATGGGTCCCCCGCCCAAAGAGCCAGCAGGGAAAACTATGCCTTGTTCTAAAGCTCTTTGGGAACCGCTTGCTTGGCCGCACAGACCTGGGGGCTGCAGTCTTTGCTGCTGCCTTCAGCCTCAACACCACCCTTTCCCACTTGGCGCCGGGCCAGGGACAAAAATGGCCATACGGCTGGAGATGGGTCCCCTGCCCAAAGAGCCAGCAGGGAAAACTATGCCTTGTTCTAAAGCTCTTTGGTGAACCGCTTGCGTAGCCCCACAGACCTGGGGGCTGCGGGCTTTCCTGCTGTCTTCAGCCTCAAAGCAACCCTTTCCCACTTGGCGCCCTATCAAGCACAAAAATGGCCTATGGTTGGAGATGGGTCCCATGCCCAAAGAGCCAGCAGGGAAAACTATGCCTTGTTCTAAAGCTCTTTGGGAACCGCTTGCGTAGCCCCACAGCGGGCTTTCCTGCTGCCTTCAGCCTCAAAACCACCCTTTCCCACTTGGCCCCCGGCCAGGCACAAAAATGGCCATACGGCTGGAGATGGGTCCCCCGCCCAAAGAGCCAGCAGGGAAAACTATGCCTTGTTCTAAAGCTCTTTGGGAACCGCTTGCGTAGCCCCACAGACCTGGGGGCTGCGGGCTTTGCTGCTGCCTTCAGCCTCAAAACCACCCTTTCCCACTTGGCGCTGCGCCAGGCACAAAAATGGCCATACGGCTGGAGATGGGTCCCCCGCCCAAAGAGCCAGCAGGGAAAATTATGCCTTGTTCTAAAGCTCTTTGGGAACCGCTTGCGTAGCCCCACAGACCTGGGGGCTGCGGGCTTTCCTGCTGCCTTTAGCCTCGACACAACCCTTTCCCACTTGGCGCCGCGCCAGGCTCAAAAATGGCCATACGGCTGGAGATGGGTCCCATGCCCAAAGAGCCAGCAGGGAAAACTATGCCTTGTTCTAAAGCTCTTTGGGAACCGCTTGCGTAGCCCCACAGACCTGGGGGCTGCGGGCTTTCCTGCTGCCTTCAAGCCTCAAAGCCACCCTTTCCCACTGGGCGCCGGGCCAGGCACAAAAATGGCCTATGGCTGGAGATGGGTCCCCCGAACAAAGAGCCAGCAGGGAAAACTATGCCTTGTTCTAAAGCTCTTTGGGAACTGCTTGCGTAGCTCCACAGACCTGGGGGCTGCGGGCTTTCCTGCTGCCTTTAGCCTCGACACCACCCTTTCCCTCTTGGCGCCGCGCCAGGCACAAAAATGGCCGTACGGCTGGAGATGGGTCCCCCGTCCGAAGAGCCAGCAGGGAAAATTATGCCTTGTTCTAAAGCTCTTTGGGAACCGCTTGCGTAGCCGCACAGACCTGGGGGCTGCGGGCTTTCCTGCTGCCTTTAGCCTCGACACCACCCTTTCCCACTTGGCGCCCTATCAAGCACAAAAATGGCCTATGGCTGGAGATGGGTCCCATGCCCAAAGAGCCAGCAGGGAAAACTATGCCTTGTTCTAAAGCTCTTTGGGAACCGCTTGCGTAGCCCCACACACGTGGGGGCTGCGGGCTTTCCTGCTGCCTTCAGCCTCAAAACCACCCTTTCCCACTTGGCCCCCGGCCAGGCACAAAAATGGCCATACGGCTGGAGATGGGTCCCCCGCCCAAAGAGCCAGCAGGGAAAACTATGCCTTGTTCTAAAGCTCTTTGGGAACCGCTTGCTTGGCCCCACAGACCTGGGGGCTGCGGGCTTTCCTGCTGCCTTCAAGCCTCAAAGCCACCCTTTCCCACTGGGCGCCGGGCCAGGCACAAAAATGGCCTATGGCTGGATATGGGTCCCCCGAACAAAGAGCCAGCAGGGAAAACTATGCCTTGTTCTAAAGCTCTTTGGGAACTGCTTGCGTAGCTCCACAGACCTGGGGGCTGCGGGCTTTCCTGCTGTCTTTAGCCTCGACACCACCCTTTCCCTCTTGGCGCCGCGCCAGGCACAAAAATGGCCGTACGGCTGGAGATGGGTCCCCCGTCCGAAGAGCCAGCAGGGAAAATTATGCCTTGTTCTAAAGCTCTTTGGGAACCGCTTGCGTAGCCGCACAGACCTGGGGGCTGCGGGCTTTCCTGCTGCCTTCAGCCTCGACACCACCCTTTCCCACTTGGCGCCCTATCAAGCACAAAAATGGCCTATGGCTGGAGATGGGTCCCATGCCCAAAGAGCCAGCAGGGAAAACTATGCCTTGTTCTAAAGCTCTTTGGGAACCGCTTGCGTAGCCCCACACACGTGGGGGCTGCGGGCTTTCCTGCTGCCTTCAGCCTCAAAACCACCCTTTCCCACTTGGCCCCCGGCCAGGCACAAAAATGGCCATACGGCTGGAGATGGGTCCCCCGCCCAAAGAGCCAGCAGGGAAAATTATGCCTTGTTCTAAAGCTCTTTGGGAACCGCTTGCGTAGCCGCACAGACCTGGGGGCTGCGGGCTTTCCTGCTGCCTTTAGCCTCGACACCACCCTTTCCCTCTTGGCGCCGCGCCAGGCACAAAAATGGCCGTACGGCTGGAGATGGGTCCCCCGCCCAAAGAGCCAGCAGGGAAAACTATGCCTTGTTCTAAAGCTCTTTGGGAACCGCTTGCGTAGCCGCACAGACCTGGGGGCTGCGGGCTTTCCTGCTGCCTTCAGCCTCAAAGCCACCCTTTCCCACTTTGCGCCGGGCCAGGCACAAAAATGGCCATACGGCTGGAGATGGGTCCCCCGCCCAAAGAGACAGCAGGGAAAACTATGCCTTGTTCTAAAGCTCTTTGGGAACCGCTTGCGTAGCCCCACAGACCTTGGGGCTGCGGGCTTTCCTGCTGCCTTCAGCCTCGACAGCACCCTTTCCCACTTGGCTTCGCGCCAGGCACAAAAATGGCCTATGGCTGGAGATGGGTCCCATGCCCTAAGAGCCAGCTGGGAAAACTATGCCTTGTTCTAAAGCTCTTTGGGAACCGCTTGCGTAGCACCACAGACCTGGGGGCTGCAGGCTTTGCTCCTGCCTTCAGCCTCAAAGCCACCCTTTCCCACCTGGCGCCGCACCAGGCTCAAAAATGGCCATACGGCTGGAGATGGGTCCCCCGCCCAGAGAGCCAGCAGCGAAAACTATGCCTTGTTCTAAAGCTCTTTGGGAACCGCTTGCGTAGCCCCACAGACCTGGGGGCTGCGGGCTTTCCTGCTGCCTTCAGCCTCGACACCACCCTTTCCCACTTGGCGCCCTATCAAGCACAAAAATGGCCTATGGCTGGAGATGGGTCCCATGCCCAAAGAGCCAGCAGGGAAAACTATGCCTTGTTCTAAAGCTCTTTGGGAACCGCTTGCGTAGCCCCACACACCTGGGGGCTGCGGGCTTTCCTGCTGCCTTCAGCCTCAAAACCACCCTTTCCCACTTGGCCCCCGGCCAGGCACAAAAATGGCCATACGGCTGGAGATGGGTCCCCCGCCCAAAGAGCCAGCAGGGAAAACTATGCCTTGTTCTAAAGCTCTTTGGGAACCGCTTGCGTAGCCCCACAGACCTGGGGGCTGCGGGCTTTCCTGCTGTCTTCAGCCTCAAAGCAACCCTTTCCCACTTGGCGCCCTATCAAGCACAAAAATGGCCATACGATTGGAGATGGGTCCCCCGCCCAAAGAGCCAGCAGGGAAAACTATGCCTTGTTCTAAAGCTCTTTGGGAACCGCTTGCGTAGCCCCACACACCTGGGGGCTGCGGGCTTTCCTGCTGCCTTCAGCCTCAAAACCACCCTTTCCCACTTGGCCCCCGGCCAGGCACAAAAATGGCCATACGGCTGGAGATGGGTCCCCCGCCCAAAGAGCCAGCAGGGAAAACTATGCCTTGTTCTAAAGCTCTTTGGGAACCGCTTGCGTAGCCCCACAGACCTGGGGGCTGCGGGCTTTGCTGCTGCCTTCAGCCTCAAAACCAACCCTTTCCCACTTGGCGCTGCGCCAGGCACAAAAATGGGCCATACGGCTGGAGATGGGTCCCCCCGCCCAAAGAGCCAGCAGGGAAAATTATGCCTTGTTTCTAAAGCTCTTTGGGAACCGCTTGCGTAGCCCCACAGACCTGGGGGCTGCGGGCTTTCCTGCTGCCCTTTAGCCTCGACACAACCCTTTCCCACTTGGCGCCGCGCCAGGCTCAAAAATGGCCATACGGCTGGAGATGGGTCCCCCTGCCCAAAGAGCCAGCAGGGAAAACTATGCCTTGTTCTAAAAGCTCTTTGGGAACCGCTTGCGTAGCCCCACAGACCTGGGGGCTGCGGGTTTTTCCTGCTGCCTTCAAGCCTCAAAGCCACCCTTTCCCACTGGGCGCCGGGCCAGGCACAAAAATGGCCTATGGCTGGAGATGGGTCCCCCCGAACAAAGAGCCAGCAGGGAAAAACTATGCCTTGTTTCTAAAGCTCTTTGGGAACTGCTTGCGTAGCTCCACAGACCTGGGGGGCTGCGGGCTTTCCTGCTGCCTTTAGCCTCGACACCACCCTTTCCCTCTTGGCGCCGCGCCAGGCACAAAAAATGGCCGTACGGCTGGAGATGGGTCCCCCCGTCCGAAGAGCCAGCTGGGAAAACTATGCCTTGTTCTAAAGCTCTTTGGGATCCGCTTGCGTAGCATCACAGACCTGGGGGCTGCAGGCTTTGCTCCTGCCTTCAGCCTCAAAGCCACCCTTTCCCACCTGGCGCCGCACCAGGCTCAAAAATGGCCATACGGCTGGAGATGGGTCCCCCGCCCAGAGAGCCAGCAGCGAAAACTATGCCTTGTTCTAAAGCTCTTTGGGAACCGCTTGCGTAGCCCCACAGACCTGGGGGCTGCGGGCTTTCCTGCTGTCTTCAGCCTCAAAGCAACCCTTTCCCACTTGGCGCCCTATCAAGCACAAAAATGGCCTATGGCTGGAGATGGGTCCCATGCCCAAAGAGCCAGCAGGGAAAACTATGCCTTGTTCTAAAGCTCTTTGGGAACCGCTTGCGTAGCCCCACACACCTGGGGGCTGCGGGCTTTCCTGCTGCCTTCAGCCTCAAAACCACCCTTTCCCACTTGGCCCCCGGCCAGGCACAAATATGGCCATACGGCTGGAGATGGGTCCCCCGCCCAAAGAGCCAGCAGGGAAAACTATGCCTTGTTCTAAAGCTCTTTGGGAACCGCTTGCGTAGCCCCACAGACCTGGGGGCTGCGGGCTTTGCTGCTGCCTTCAGCCTCAAAACCACCCTTTCCCACTTGGCGCTGCGCCAGGCACAAAAATGGCCATACGGCTGGAGATGGGTCCCCCGCCCAAAGAGCCAGCAGGGAAAATTATGCCTTGTTCTAAAGCTCTTTGGGAACCGCTTGCGTAGCCCCACAGACCTGGGGGCTGCGGGCTTTCCTGCTGCCTTTAGCCTCGACACAACCCTTTCCCACTTGGCGCCGCGCCAGGCTCAAAAATGGCCATACGGCTGGAGATGGGTCCCCCGCCCTAAGAGCCAGCAGGGAAAACTATGCCTTGTTCTAAAGCTCTTTGGGAACCGCTTGCGTAGCCCCACAGACCTGGGGGCTGCGGGCTTTCCTGCTGCCTTCAAGCCTCAAAGCCACCCTTTCCCACTGGGCGCCGGGCCAGGCACAAAAATGGCCTATGGCTGGAGATGGGTCCCCCGAACAAAGAGCCAGCAGGGAAAACTATGCCTTGTTCTAAAGCTCTTTGGGAACTGCTTGCGTAGCTCCACAGACCTGGGGGCTGCGGGCTTTCCTGCTGCCTTTAGCCTCGACACCACCCTTTCCCTCTTGGCGCCGCGCCAGGCACAAAAATGGCCGTACGGCTGGAGATGGGTCCCCCGCCCAAAGAGCCAGCAGGGAAAATTATGCCTTGTTCTAAAGCTCTTTGGGAACCGCTTGCGTAGCCGCACAGACCTGGGGGGCTGCGGGCTTTCCTGCTGCCTTCAGCCTCGACACCACCCTTTCCCACTTGGCGCCCTATCAAGCACAAAAATGGCCTATGGCTGGAGATGGGTCCCATGCCCAAAGAGCCAGCAGGGAAAACTATGCCTTGTTCTAAAGCTCTTTGGGAACCGCTTGCGTAGCCCCACACACGTGGGGGCTGCGGGCTTTCCTGCTGCCTTCAGCCTCAAAACCACCCTTTCCCACTTGGCCCCCGGCCAGGCACAAAAATGGCCATACGGCTGGAGATGGGTCCCCCGCCCAAAGAGCCAGCAGGGAAAACTATGCCTTGTTCTAAAGCTCTTTGGGAACCGCTTGCGTAGCCCCACAGACCTGGGGGCTGCGGGCTTTGCTGCTGCCTTCAGCCTCAAAACCACCCTTTCCCACTTGGCGCTGCGCCAGGCACAAAAATGGCCATACGGCTGGAGATGGGTCCCATGCCCAAAGAGCCAGCAGGGAAAACTATGCCTTGTTCTAAAGCTCTTTGGGAACCGCTTGCGTAGCCCCACAGACCTGGGGGCTGCGGGCTTTCCTGCTGCCTTCAAGCCTCAAAGCCACCCTTTCCCACTGGGCGCCGGGCCAGGCACAAAAATGGCCTATGGCTGGAGATGGGTCCCCCGAACAAAGAGCCAGCAGGGAAAACTATGCCTTGTTCTAAAGCTCTTTGGGAACTGCTTGCACAGCCCCACAGACCTGGGGGCTGCAGGCTTTCCTGCTGCCTTCAGCCTCAAAGCCACCCTTTCCCACTTGGCGCCCTATCAAGCACAAAAATGGCCTATGGCTGGAGATGGGTCCCACGCCCAAGGAGCCAGCAGGGAAAACTATGCCTTGTTCTAAAGCTCTTTGGGAACCGCTTGCGTAGCCCCCACACACCTGGGGGCTGCGGGCTTTCCTGCTGCCTTCAGCCTCGACACCACCCTTTCCCACTTGGCGCCGCGCCAGGCACAAAAATGGCCATACGGCTGGAGATGGGTCCCCCGCCCAAAGAGCCAGCAGGGAAAACTATGCCTTGTTCTAAAGCTCTTTGCGAACCGCTTGTGTAGCCCCACAGACCTTGGGGCTGCGTGCTTTCCTGCTGCCTTCACCCTCAAAACCACCCTTTCCCACTTGGCACTGCTCCAGGCTCAAAAATGGCCATACGGCTGCAGATGGGTCCCCCGCCCAGAGAGCCAGCAGGGAAAACTATGCCTTGTTCTAAAGCTCTTTGGGAACCGCTTGCGTAGCCCCACAGACCTGGGGGCTGCGGGCTTTGCTGCTGCCTTCAGCCTCAAAGCCACCCTTTCCCACTTGGCGCCGGGCCAGGCACAAAAATGGCCATACGGCTGGAGATGGGTCCCCCGCCCAAAGAGCCAGCAGGGAAAACTATGCCTTGTTCTAAAGCTCTTTGGGAACCGCTTGCTTGGCCCCACAAACTTGGGGACTGCAGTCTTTGCTGCTGCCTTCAGCCTCAACACCACCCTTTCCCACTACGCACCGCGCCAGGCACAAAAATGGCCATACGGCTGGAGATGGGTCCCCTGCCAAAAGAGCCAGCAGGGAAAACTATGCCTTGTTCTAAAGCTCTTTGGGAACCGCTTGCGTAGCCCCACAGACCTGGGGGCTGCGGGCTTTCCTGCTGCCTTCAGATTCAAAGCCACCCTTTCCCTCTTGGGGCTTCGCCAGGCACAAAAATGGCCATACGGCTGGAGATGGGTCCCCCGCCCAAAGAGCGAGCAGGGAAAACTATGCCTTGTTCTAAAGCTCTTTGGGAACCGCTTGCGTAGCCCCACAGACCTGGGGGCTGCGGGCTTTCCTGCTGCCTTCAGGCTCGACACCACCCTTTCCCACTTGGCGCTGCGCCAGGCTCAAAAATGGCCATACGGCTGGAGATGGGTCCCCCGCCCAAAGAGCCAGCAGGGAAAACTATGCCTTGTTCTAAAGCTCTTTGGGAACCGCTTGCGTAGCCCCACAGACCTGGGGGCTGCGGGCTTTCCTGCTGCCTTTAGCCTCGACACAACCCTTTCCCACTTGGCGCCGCGCCAGGCTCAAAAATGGCCATACGGCTGGAGATGGGTCCCATGCCCAAAGAGCCAGCAGGGAAAACTATGCCTTGTTCTAAAGCTCTTTGGGAACCGCTTGCGTAGCCCCACAGACCTGGGGGCTGCGGGCTTTCCTGCTGCCTTCAAGCCTCAAAGCCACCCTTTCCCACTGGGCGCCGGGCCAGGCACAAAAATGGCCTATGGCTGGAGATGGGTCCCCCGAACAAAGAGCCAGCAGGGAAAACTATGCCTTGTTCTAAAGCTCTTTGGGAACTGCTTGCACAGCCCCACAGACCTGGGGGCTGCAGGCTTTCCTGCTGCCTTCAGCCTCAAAGCCACCCTTTCCCACTTGGCGCCCTATCAAGCACAAAAATGGCCTATGGCTGGAGATGGGTCGCAGACCCAAAGAGCCAGCAGGGAAAACTATGCCTTGTTCTAAAGCTCTTTGGGAACCGCTTGCGTAGCCCCACACACCTGGGGGCTGCGGGCTTTCCTGCTGCCTTCAGCCTCGACAGCACCCTTTCCCACTTGGCGCCGCGCCAGGCACAAAAATGGCCATACGGCTGGAGATGGGTCCCCCGCCCAAAGAGCCAGCAGGGAAAACTATGCCTTGTTCTAAAGCTCTTTGCGAACCGCTTGCGTAGCCCCACAGACCTGGGGGCTGCGTGCTTTCCTGCTGCCTTCACCCTCAAAACCACCCTTTCCCACTTGGCACTGCTCCAGGCTCAAAAATGGCCATACGGCTGCAGATGGGTCCCCCGCCCAGAGAGCCAGCAGGGAAAACTATGCCTTGTTCTAAAGCTCTTTGGGAACCGCTTGCGTAGCCCCACAGACCTGGGGGCTGCGGGCTTTGCTGCTGCCTTCAGCCTCAAAGCCACCCTTTCCCACTTGGCGCCGGGCCAGGCACAAAAATGGCCATACGGCTGGAGATGGGTCCCCCGCCCAAAGAGCCAGCAGGGAAAACTATGCCTTGTTCTAAAGCTCTTTGGGAACCGCTTGCTTGGCCCCACAAACTTGGGGACTGCAGTCTTTGCTGCTGCCTTCAGCCTCAACACCACCCTTTCCCACTACGCACCGCGCCAGGCACAAAAATGGCCATACGGCTGGAGATGGGTCCCCTGCCAAAAGAGCCAGCAGGGAAAACTATGCCTTGTTCTAAAGCTCTTTGGGAACCGCTTGCGTAGCCCCACAGACCTGGGGGCTGCGGGCTTTCCTGCTGCCTTCAGATTCAAAGCCACCCTTTCCCTCTTGGGGATTCGCCAGGCACAAAAATGGCCATACGGCTGGAGATGGGTCCCCCGCCCAAAGAGCGAGCAGGGAAAACTATGCCTTGTTCTAAAGCTCTTTGGGAACCGCTTGCGTAGCCCCACAGACCTGGGGGCTGCGGGCTTTCCTGCTGCCTTCAGGCTCGACACCACCCTTTCCCACTTGGCGCTGCGCCAGGCTCAAAAATGGCCATACGGCTGGATATGGGTCCCCCGCCCAAAGAGCCAGCAGGGAAAACTATGCCTTGTTCTAAAGCTCTTTGGGAACCGCTTGCGTAGCCCCACAGACCTGGGGGCTGCGGGCTTTCCTGCTGCCTTCAGCCTCAAAGCCACCCTTTCCCACTTGGCGCCGCGCCAGGCACAAAAATGGCCTATGGCTGGAGATGGGTCCCATGCCCAAAGAGCCAGCAGGGAAAACTATGCCTTGTTCTAAAGCTCTTTGGGAACCGCTTGCTTGGCCCCACAGACGTGGGGGCTGCGGGCTTTCCTGCTGCCTTCAGCCTCGACACCACCCTTTCCTACTTGGCACTGCTCCAGGCTCAAAAATGGCCATATGGCTGGAGATGGGTCCCCCGCCCAAAGAGCCAGCAGGGAAAACTATGCCTTGTTCTAAAGCTCTTTGGGAACCGCTTGCTTGGCCCCACAGACCTGGGGGCTGCGGGCTTTCCTGCTGCCTTCAGCCTCAAAACCACCCTATGCCACTACGCACCGCGCCAGGCACAAAAATAGCCATACGTCTGGAGATGGGTCCCCCACCCAAAGAGCCAGCAGGGAAAACTATGCCTTGTTCTAAAGCTCTTTGGGAACCGCTTGCGTAGCCCCACAGACCTGGGGGCTGCAGGCTTTCCTGCTGCCTTCAGCCTCGACACCACCCTTTCCCACTTGGCGCCGCGCCAGGCACAAAAATGGCCATACGGCTGGAGATGGGTCCCCCGCCCAAAGAGCCAGCAGGGAAAACTATGCCTTGTTCTAAAGCTCTTTGGGAACCGCTTGCGTAGCCCCACAGACCTGGGGGCTGCAGGCTTTCCTGCTGTCTTTAGCCTTAAAGCCACCCTTTCTCACTTGGCGCCCTATCAGGCACAAAAATGGCCTATGGGTGGAGATGGGTCCCATGCCCAAAGAGCCAGCAGGGAAAACTATGCCTTGTTCTAAAGCTCTTTGGGAACCGCTTGCGTAGCCCCACAGACCTGGGGGCTGCGGGCTTTCCTGCTGCCTTCAGCCTCGACACCACCCTTTCCCACTTGGCGCTGCGCCATGCACAAAAATGGCCATACGGCTGGAGATGGGTCCCCCGCCCAAAGAGCCAGCAGGGAAAACTATGCCTTGTTCTAAAGCTCTTTGGGAACCGCTTGCGTAGCCCCACAGACCTGGGGGCTGCGGGCTTTCCTGCTGCCTTTAGCCTCGACACCACCCTTTCCCTCTTGGCGCCGCGCCAGCCACAAAAATGGCCGTACGGCTGGAGATGGGTCCCCCGCCCAAAAAGCCAGCAGGGAAAATTATGCCTTGTTCTAAAGCTCTTTGGGAACCGCTTGCGTAGCCGCACAGACCTGGGGGCTGCGGGCTTTCCTGCTGCCTTCAGCCTCGACACCACCCTTTCCCACTTGGCGCCCTATCAAGCACAAAAATGGCCTATGGCTGGAGATGGGTCCCATGCCCAAAGAGCCAGCAGGGAAAACTATGCCTTGTTCTAAAGCTCTTTGGGAACCGCTTGCGTAGCCCCACACACGTGGGGGCTGCGGGCTTTCCTGCTGCCTTCAGCCTCAAAACCACCCTTTCCCACTTGGCCCCCGGCCAGGCACAAAAATGGCCATACGGCTGGAGATGGGTCCCCTGCCCAAAGAGCCAGCAGGGAAAATTATGCCTTGTTCTAAAGCTCTTTGGGAACCGCTTGCGTAGCCCCACAGACCTGGGGGCTGCAGGCTTTGCTGCTGCCTTCAGCCTCAAAACCACCCTTTCCCACTTGGCGCTGCGCCAGGCACAAAAATGGCCATATGGCTGGAGATGGGTCCCCCGACCAAAGAGCCAGCAGGGAAAATTATGCCTTGTTCTAAAGCTCTTTGGGAACCGCTTGCGTAGCCCCACAGACGTGGGGGCTGCGGGCTTTGCTGCTGCCTTCAAGCCTCAAAGCCACCCTTTCCCACTGGGCGCCGGGCCAGGCACAAAAATGGCCTATGGCTGGAGATGGGTCCCATGCCCAAAGAGCCAGCAGGGAAAACTATGCCTTCTTCTAAAGCTCTTTGGGAACCGCTTGCGTAGCCCCACAGACCTGGGGGCTGCAGGCTTTGCTGCTGCCTTCAGCCTCGACACCACCCTTACCCACTTGGCGCCGCGCCAGGCACAAAAATGGCCATACGGCTGGAGATGGGTCCCCCGCCCAAAGAGCCAGCAGGGAAAACTATGCCTTGTTCTAAAGCTCTTTGGGAACCGCTTGCGTAGCCCCACAGACCTGGGGGCTGCGGGCTTTCCTGCTGCCTTCAGCGTCAAAACCACCCTTTCCCACTACGCACCGCGCCAGGCACAAAAATGGCCATACGGCTGGAGATGGGTCCCCCGCCCAAAGAGCCAGCAGGGAAAACTATGCCTTGTTCTAAAGCTCTTTGGGAACCGCTTGCTTGGCCCCACAGACCTGGGGGCTGCGGGCTTTCCTGCTGCCTTCAGCCTCAAAACCACCCTATGCCACTACGCACCGCGTCAGGCACAAAAATAGCCATACGGCTGGAGATGGGTCCCCCACCCAAAGAGCCAGCAGGGAAAACTATGCCTTGTTCTAAAGCTCTTTGGGAACCGCTTGCGTAGCCCCACAGACCTGGGGGCTGCGGGCTTTCCTGCTGCCTTCAGCCTCAAAGCCACCCTTTCCCACTTGGCGCCCTATCAGGCACAAAAATGGCCTATGGGTGGAGATGGGTCCCATGCCCAAAGAGCCAGCAGGGAAAACTATGCCTTGTTCTAAAGCTCTTTGGGAACCGCTTGCGTAGCCCCACAGACGTGGGGGCTGCGGGCTTTCCTGCTGCCTTCAGCCTCGATACCACCATTTCCCACTTGGCGCTGCGCCATGCACAAAAATGGCCATACGGCTGGAGATGGGTCCCCCGCCCAAAGAGCCAGCAGGGAAAACTATGCCTTGTTCTAAAGCTCTTTGGGAACCGCTTGCGTAGCCCCACAGACGTGGGGGCTGCAGGCTTTCCTGCTGCCTTTAGCCTCGACACCACCCTTTCCCTCTTGGCGCCGGGCCAGGCACAAAAATGGCCATATGGCTGGAGATGGGTCCCATGCCCAAAGAGCCAGCAGGGAAAACTATGCCTTGTTCTAAAGCTCTTTGGGAACCGCTTGCGTAGCCCCACAGACCTGGGGGCTGCAGGCTTTGCTGCTGCCTTCAGCCTCAAAGCCACCCTTTCCCACTTGGCGCCGCGCCAGGCACAAAAATGGCCATACGGCTGGAGATGGGTCCCCCGCCCAAAGAGCCAGCAGGGAAAACTATGCCTTGTTCTAAAGCTCTTTGGGAACCGCTTGCTTGGCCCCACAGACCTGGGGGCTGCAGTCTTTGCTGCTGCCTTCAGCCTCAACACCACCCTTTCCCACTTGGCGCCGGGCCAGGGACAAAAATGGCCATACGGCTGGAGATGGGTCCCCTGCCCAAAGAGCCAGCAGGGAAAACTATGCCTTGTTCTAAAGCTCTTTGGTGAACCGCTTGCGTAGCCCCACAGACCTGGGGGCTGCGGGCTTTCCTGCTGCCTTCAGCGTCAAAACCACCCTTTCCCACTACGCACCGCGCCAGGCACAAAAATGGCCATACGGCTGGAGATGGGTCCCCTGCCCAAAGAGCCAGCAGGGAAAACTATGCCTTGTTCTAAAGCTCTTTGAGAACCGCTTGCTTGGCCCCACAGACGTGGGGGCTGCGGGCTTTCCTGCTGCCTTCAGCCTCAAAACCACCCTATGCCACTACGCACCGCGTCAGGCACAAAAATAGCCATACGGCTGGAGATGGGTCCCCTGCCCAAAGAGCCAGCAGGGAAAACTATGTCTTGTTCTAAAGCTCTTTGGGAACCACTTGCGTAGCCCCACAGACCTGGGGGCTGCAGGCTTTCCTGCTGTCTTTAGCCTCAAAGCCACCCTTTCTCACTTGGCGCCCTATCAGGCACAAAAATGGCCTATGGGTGGAGATGGGTCCCATGCCCAAAGAGCCAGCAGGGAAAACTATGCCTTGTTCTAAAGCTCTTTGGGAACCGCTTGCGTAGCCCCACAGACCTGGGGGCTGCGGGCTTTCCTGCTGCCTTCAGCCTCAAAGCCACCCTTTCCCACTTGGCGCTGCGCCATGCACAAAAATGGCCATACGGCTGGAGATGGGTCCCCCGCCCAAAGAGCCAGCAGGGAAAACTATGCCTTGTTCTAAAGCTCTTTGGGAACTGTTTGCGTAGCCCCACAGACCTGGGGGCTGCGGGCTTTCCTGCTGCCTTTAGCCTCGACACCACCCTTTCCCTCTTGGCGCCGCGCCAGGCACAAAAATGGCCGTACGGCTGGAGATGGGTCCCCCGCCCAAAGAGCCAGCAGGGAAAATTATGCCTTGTTCTAAAGCTCTTTGGGAACCGCTTGCGTAGCCGCACAGACCTGGGGGCTGCGGGCTTTCCTGCAGCCTTCAGCCTCGACACCACCCTTTCCCACTTGGCGCCCTATCAAGCACAAAAATGGCCTATGGCTGGAGATGGGTCCCATGCCCAAAGAGCCAGCAGGGAAAACTATGCCTTGTTCTAAAGCTCTTTGGGAACCGCTTGCGTAGCCCCACACACGTGGGGGCTGCGGGCTTTCCTGCTGCCTTCAGCCTCAAAACCACCCTTTCCCACTTGGCCCCCGGCCAGGCACAAAAATGGCCATACGGCTGGAGATGGGTCCCCCGCCCAAAGAGCCAGCAGGGAAAACTATGCCTTGTTCTAAAGCTCTTTGGAACCGCTTGCGTAGCCCCACAGACCTGGGGGCTGCAGGCTTTCCTGCTGCCTTCAGCCTCAAAACCACCCTTTCCCACTACGCAACACGCCAGGCATAAAAATAGCCATACGACTGGAGATGGGTCCCCCGCCCAAAGAGCCAGCAGGGAAAACTATGCCTTGTTCTAAAGCTCTTTGGGAACCGCTTGCGTAGCCCCACAGACCTTGGGGCTGCGGGCTTTCCTGCTGCCTTCAGCCTCGACAGCACCCTTTCCCACTTGGCTTCGCGCCAGGCACAAAAATGGCCTATGGCTGGAGATGGGTCCCATGCCCTAAGAGCCAGCTGGGAAAACTATGCCTTGTTCTAAAGCTCTTTGGGAACCGCTTGCGTAGCACCACAGACCTGGGGGCTGCAGGCTTTGCTCCTGCCTTCAGCCTCAAAGCCACCCTTTCCCACTGGGCGCCGGGCCAGGCTCAAAAATGGCCATACGGCTGGAGATGGGTCCCCCGCCCAGAGAGCCAGCAGGGAAAACTATGCCTTGTTCTAAAGCTCTTTGGGAACCGCTTGCGTAGCCCCACAGACCTGGGGGCTGCGGGCTTTCCTGCTGCCTTCAGCCTCAAAGCAACCCTTTCCCACTTGGCGCCCTATCAAGCACAAAAATGGCCTATGGCTGGAGATGGGTCCCATGCCCAAAGAGCCAGCAGGGAAAACTATGCCTTGTTCTAAAGCTCTTTGGGAACCGCTTGCGTAGCCCCACACACCTGGGGGCTGCGGGCTTTCCTGCTGCCTTCAGCCTCAAAACCACCCTTTCCCAATTGGCCCCCGGCCAGGCACAAAAATGGCCATACGGCTGGAGATGGGTCCCCCGCCCAAAGAGCCAGCAGGGAAAACTATGCCTTGTTCTAAAGCTCTTTGGGAACCGCTTGCGTAGCCCCAGAGACCTGGGGGCTGCAGGCTTTGCTGCTGCCTTCAGCCTCAAAACCACCCTTTCCCACTGGGCGCCGGGCCAGGCACAAAAATGGCCTATGGCTGGAGATGGGTCCCCCGAACAAAGAGTCAGCAGGGAAAACTATGCCTTGTTCTAAAGCTCTTTGGGAACTGCTTGCGTAGCCCCACAGACCTGGGGGCTGCAGGCTTTCCTGCTGCCTTCAGCCTCAAAGCCACCCTTTCCCACTTGGCGCCCTATCAAGCACAAAAATGGCCTATGGCTGGAGATGGGTCCCAGGCCCAAAGAGCCAGCAGGGAAAACTATGCCTTGTTCTAAAGCTCTTTGGGAACCGCTTGCTTGGCCCCACAGACGTGGGGGCTGCGGGCTTTCCTGCTGCCTTCAGCCTCAAAGCAACCCTTTCCCACTTGGCGCCGCGCCAGGCACAAAAATGGCCATACGGCTGGAGATGGGTCCCCCGCCCAAAGAGCCAGCAGGGAAAACTATGCCTTGTTCTAAAGCTCTTTGGGAACCGCTTGCGTATCCCCACAGACCTGGGGGCTGCGGGCTTTCCTGCTGCCTTCACCCTCAAAACCACCCTTTCCCACTTGGCACTGCTCCAGGCTCAAAAATGGCCATACGGCTGCAGATGGGTCCCCCGCCCAAAGAGCCAGCAGGGAAAACTATGCCTTGTTCTAAAGCTCTTTGGGAACCGCTTGCGTAGCACCACAGACCTGGGGGCTGCGGGCTTTGCTGCTGCCTTCAGCCTCAAAGCCACCCTTTCCCACTTGGCGCCGGGCCAGGCACAAAAATGGCCATACGGCTGGAGATGGGTCCCCCGCCCAAAGAGCCAGCAGGGAAAACTATGCCTTGTTCTAAAGCTCTTTGGGAACCGCTTGCTTGGCCCCACAGACCTGGGGGCTGCAGTCTTTGCTGCTGCCTTCAGCCTCAACACCACCCTTTCCCACTACGCACCGCGCCAGGCACAAAAATGGCCATACGGCTGGAGATGGGTCCCCTGCCAAAAGAGCCAGCAGGGAAAACTATGCCTTGTTCTAAAGCTCTTTGGGAACCGCTTGCGTAGCCCCACAGACCTGGGGGCTGCGGGCTTTCCTGCTGCCTTCAGATTCAAAGCCACCCTTTCCCTCTTGGGGCTTCGCCAGGCACAAAAATGGCCATACGGCTGGAGATGGGTCCCCCGCCCAAAGAGCCAGCAGGGAAAACTATGCATTGTTCTAAAGCTCTTTGGGAACCGCTTGCGTAGCCCCACAGACCTGGGGGCTGCGGGCTTTCCTGCTGCCTTCAGCCTCGACACCACCCTTTCCCACTTGGCGCTGCGCCAGGCTCAAAAATGGCCATACGGCTGGAGATGGGTCCCCCGCCCTAAGAGCCAGCAGGGAAAACTATGCCTTGTTCTAAAGCTCTTTGGGAACCGCTTGCGTAGCCCCACAGACCTGGGGGCTGCAGGCTTTGCTCCTGCCTTCAGCCTCAAAGCCACCCTTTCCCACCTGGCGCCGCGCCAGGCTCAAAAATGGCCATACGGCTGGAGATGGGTCCCCCGCCCAAAGAGCCAGCAGGGAAAACTATGCCTTGTTCTAAAGCTCTTTGGGAACCGCTTGCGTAGCCCCACAGACCTGGGGGCTGCAGGCTTTCCTGCTGTCTTCAGCCTCGACACCACCCTTTCCCACTTGGCGCCCTATCAGGCACAAAAATGGCCATACGGCTGGAGATGGGTCCCCCGCCCAAAGAGCCAGCAGGGAAAACTATGCCTTGTTCTAAAGCCCTTTGGGAACCGCTTGCGTAGCCCCACAGACCTGGGGGCTGCGGGCTTTGCTGCTGCCTTCAGCCTCAAAGCCACCCTTTCCCACTTGGCGCCGCGCCAGGCACAAAAATGGCCTATGGCTGGAGATGGGTCCCATGCCCAAAGAGCCAGCAGGGAAAACTATGCCTTGTTCTAAAGCTCTTTGGGAACCGCTTGCTTGGCCCCAGAGACGTGGGGGCTGCGGGCTTTCCTGCTGCCTTCAGCGTCAAAACCACCCTTTCCCACTACGCACCGCGCCAGGCACAAAAATGGCCATACGGCTGGAGATGGGTCCCCCGCCCAAAGAGCCAGCAGGGAAAACTATGCCTTGTTCTAAAGCTCTTTGGGAACCGCTTGCTTGGCCCCACAGACGTGGGGGCTGCGGGCTTTCCTGCTGCCTTCAGCCTCAAAACCACCCTATGCCACTACGCACCGCGTCAGGCACAAAAATAGCCATACGGCTGGAGATGGGTCCCCCACCCAAAGAGCCAGCAGGGAAAACTATGCCTTGTTCTAAAGCTCTTTGGGAACCGCTTGCGTAGCCCCACAGACCTGGGGGCTGCAGGCTTTCCTGCTGTCTTCAGCCTCAAAGCCACCCTTTCCCACTTGGCGCCCTATCAAGCACAAAAATGGCCTATGGCTGGAGATGGGTCCCAGGCCCAAAGAGCCAGCAGGGAAAACTATGCCTTGTTCTAAAGCTCTTTGGGAACCGCTTGCTTGGCCCCACAGACGTGGGGGCTGCGGGCTTTCCTGCTGCCTTCAGCCTCGACACCACCCTTTCCCACTTGGCGCCGCGCCAGGCACAAAAATGGCCATACGGCTGGAGATGGGTCCCCCGCCCAAAGAGCCAGCAGGGAAAACTATGCCTTGTTCTAAAGCTCTTTGGGAACCGCTTGCGTAGCCCCACAGACCTGGGGGCTGCGTGCTTTCCTGCTGCCTTCACCCTCAAAACCACCCTTTCCCACTTGGCACTGCTCCAGGCTCAAAAATGGCCATACGGCTGCAGATGGGTCCCCCGCCCAGAGAGCCAGCAGGGAAAACTATGCCTTGTTCTAAAGCTCTTTGGGAACCGCTTGCGTAGCCCCACAGACCTGGGGGCTGCGGGCTTTGCTGCTGCCTTCAGCCTCAAAGCCACCCTTTCCCACTTGGCGCCGGGCCAGGCACAAAAATGGCCATACGGCTGGAGATGGGTCCCCCGCCCAAAGAGCCAGCAGGGAAAACTATGCCTTGTTCTAAAGCTCTTTGGGAACCGCTTGCTTGGCCCCACAGACCTGGGGGCTGCAGGCTTTGCTGCTGCCTTCAGCCTCAACACCACCCTTTCCCACAACGCACCGCGCCAGGCACAAAAATGGCCATACGGCTGGAGATGGGTCCCCTGCCAAAAGAGCCAGCAGGGAAAACTATGCCTTGTTCTAAAGCTCTTTGGGAACCGCTTGCGTAGCCCCACAGACCTGGGGGCTGCGGGCTTTCCTCCTGCCTTCAGATTCAAAGCCACCCTTTCCCTCTTGGGGCTTCGCCAGGCACAAAAATGGCCATACGGCTGGAGATGGGTCCCCCGCCCAAAGAGCCAGCAGGGAAAACTATGCCTTGTTCTAAAGCTCTTTGGGAACCGCTTGCGTAGCCCCACAGACCTGGGGGCTGCGGGCTTTCCTGCTGCCTTCAGCCTCGACACCACCCTTTCCCACTTGGCGCCGCGCCAGGCTCAAAAATGGCCATACGGCTGGAGATGGGTCCCCCGCCCTAAGAGCCAGCAGGGAAAACTATGCCTTGTTCTAAAGCTCTTTGGGAACCGCTTGCTTGGCCCCACAGACCTAGGGGCTGCGGGCTTTCCTGCTGCCTTCAGACTCAAAACCACCCTTTCCCACTTGGCGCTGCGCCAGGCACAAAAATGGCCATACGGCTGGAGATGGGTCCCCCGCCCAGGGAGCCAGCAGGGAAAATTATGCCTTGTTCTAAAGCTCTTTGGGAACCGCTTGCGTAGCCCCACAGACCTGGGGGCTGCGGGCTTTCCTGCTGCCTTCAAGCCTCAAAGCCACCCTTTCCCACTTGGCGCCCTATCAAGCACAAAAATGGCCTATGGCTGGAGATGGGTCCCAGGCCCAAAGAGCCAGCAGGGAAAACTATGCCTTGTTCTAAAGCTCTTTGGGAACCGCTTGCTTGGCCCCACAGACGTGGGGGCTGTGGGCTTTCCTGCTGCCTTCAGCCTCGACACCACCCTTTCCCACTTGGCGCCGCGCCAGGCACAAAAATGGCCATACGGCTGCAGATGGGTCCCCCGCCCAAAGAGCCAGCAGGGAAAACTATGCCTTGTTCTAAAGCTCTTTGGGAACCGCTTGCTTGGCCCCACAGACCTGGGGGCTGCAGGCTTTCCTGCTGCCTTCAGCCTCAAAACCACCCTTTCCCACTTGGCACTGCTCCAGGCTCAAAAATGGCCATACGGCTGCAGATGGGTCCCCCGCCCAGAGAGCCAGCAGGGAAAACTATGCCTTGTTCTAAAGCTCTTTGGGAACCGCTTGCGTAGCCCCACAGACCTGGGGGCTGCGGGCTTTGCTGCTGCCTTCAGCCTCAAAGCCACCCTTTCCCACTTGGCGCCGGGCCAGGCACAAAAATGGCCATACGGCTGGAGATGGGTCCCCCGCCCAAAGAGCCAGCAGGGAAAACTATGCCTTGTTCTAAAGCTCTTTGGGAACCGCTTGCTTGGCCCCACAGACCTGGGGGCTGCAGGCTTTGCTGCTGCCTTCAGCCTCAACACCACCCTTTCCCACTACGCACCGCGCCAGGCACAAAAATGGCCATACGGCTGGAGATGGGTCCCCTGCCAAAAGAGCCAGCAGGGAAAACTATGCCTTGTTCTAAAGCTCTTTGGGAACCGCTTGCGTAGCCCCACAGACCTGGGGGCTGCGGGCTTTCCTGCTGCCTTCAGATTCAAAGCCACCCTTTCCCTCTTGGGGCTTCGCCAGGCACAAAAATGGCCATACGGCTGGAGATGGGTCCCCCGCCCAAAGAGCCAGCAGGGAAAACTATGCCTTGTTCTAAAGCTCTTTGGGAACCGCTTGCGTAGCCCCACAGACCTGGGGGCTGCGGGCTTTCCTGCTGCCTTCAGCCTCGACACCACCCTTTCCCACTTGGCGCCGCGCCAGGCTCAAAAATGGCCATACGGCTGGAGATGGGTCCCCCGCCCTAAGAGCCAGCAGGGAAAACTATGCCTTGTTCTAAAGCTCTTTGGGAACCGCTTGCGTAGCCCCACAGACCTGGGGGCTGCAGGCTTTGCTCCTGCCTTCAGCCTCAAAGCCACCCTTTCCCACCTGGCGCCGCGCCAGGCTCAAAAATGGCCATACGGCTGGAGATGGGTCCCCCGCCCAAAGAGCCAGCAGGGAAAACTATGCCTTGTTCTAAAGCTCTTTGGGAACCGCTTGCGTAGCCCCACAGACCTGGGGGCTGCAGGCTTTCCTGCTGTCTTCAGCCTCGACACCACCCTTTCCCACTTGGCGCCCTATCAGGCACAAAAATGGCCATACGGCTGGAGATGGGTCCCCCGCCCAAAGAGCCAGCAGGGAAAACTATGCCTTGTTCTAAAGCTCTTTGGGAACCGCTTGCGTAGCCCCACAGACCTGGGGGCTGCGGGCTTTGCTGCTGCCTTCAGCCTCAAAGCCACCCTTTCCCACTTGGCGCCTCGCCAGGCACAAAAATGGCCTATGGCTGGAGATGGGTCCCATGCCCAAAGAGCCAGCAGGGAAAACTATGCCTTGTTCTAAAGCTCTTTGGGAACCGCTTGCTTGGCCCCACAGACCTGGGGGCTGCGGGCTTTCCTGCTGCCTTCAGCCTCAAAACCACCCTTTCCCACTACGCACCGCGCCAGGCACAAAAATGGCCATATGGCTGGAGATGGGTCCCCCGCCCAAAGAGCCAGCAGGGAAAACTATGCCTTGTTCTAAAGCTCTCTGGGAACCGCTTGCTTGGGCCCACAGACGTGGGGGCTGCGGGCTTTCCTGCTGCCTTCAGCCTCAAAACCACCCTATGCCACTACGCACCGCGCCAGGCACAAAAATAGCCATACGTCTGGAGATGGGTCCCCCACCCAAAGAGCCAGCAGGGAAAACTATGCCTTGTTCTAAAGCTCTTTGGGAACCGCTTGCGTAGCCCCACAGACCTGGGGGCTGCAGGCTTTGCTGCTGCCTTCAGCCTCGACAGCACCCTTTCCCAATTGACGCCGCGCCAGGCACAAAAACGGCCTAAGGCTGGAGATGGGTCCCCCGCCCAAAGAGCCAGCAGGGAAAACTATGCCTTGTTCTAAAGCTCTTTGGGAACTGCTTGCGTAGCCCCAGAGACCTGGGGGCTGCAGGCTTTCCTGCTGCCTTCAGCCTCAAAGCCACCCTTTCCCACTTGGCGCCGCGCCAGGCACAAAAATGGCCTATGGCTGGAGATGGGTCCCATGCCCAAAGAGCCAGCAGGGAAAACTATGCCTTGTTCTAAAGCTCTTTGGGAACCGCTTGCTTGGCCCCACAGACCTGGGGGCTGCAGGCTTTGCTGCTGCCTTCAGCCTCAAAACCACCCTTTCCCACTTGGCGCCGCACCAGGCACAAAAATGGCCATACGGCTGGAGATGGGTCCCCCGCCCAAAGAGCCAGCAGGGAAAACTATGCCTTGTTCTAAAGCTCTTTGGGAACCGCTTGCGTAGCCGCACAGACCTGGGGGCTGCGGGCTTTCCTGCTGCCTTCAGCGTCAAAACAACCCTTTCCCACTTGGCGCCGCGCCAAGCACAAAAATGGCCATACGGCTGGAGATGGGTCCCCCGCCCAAAGAGCCAGCAGGGAAAACTATGCCTTTTTCTAAAGCTCTTTGGGAACCGCTTGCGTAGCCCCACAGACCTGGGGGTGTGGGCTTTGCTGCTGCCTTCAGCCTCAAAGCCACCGTTTCCCGCTTGGCGCCGAGTTAGGCACAAAAATGGCCATACGGCTGGAGATGGGTCCCCCGCCCAAAGAGCCAGCAGGGAAAACTATGCCTTGTTCTAAAGCTCTTTGGGAACCGCTTGCGTAGCCCCACAGACCTGGGGGCTGCGGGCTTTCCTGCTGCCTTCAGCCTCAAAACCACCCTTTCCCACTTGGCGCCGCGCCAGGCACAAAAATGGCCGTACGGCTGGAGATGGGTCCCCCGCCCAAAGAGCCAGCAGGGAAAACTATGCCTTGTTCTAAAGCTCTTTGGGAACCGCTTGCGTAGCCCCACAGACCTGGGGGCTGCGGGCTTTCCTGCTGCCTTCAGCCTCGACACCACCCTTTCCCACTTGGCGCCGCGCCAGGCACAAAAATGGCCATACGGCTGGAGATGGGTCCCCCGCCCAGAGAGCCAGCAAGGAAAATTATGCCTTGTTCTAAAGCTCTTTGGGAACCGCTTGCGTAGCCGCACAGACCTGGCGCTGCGGGCTTTCCTGCTGCCTTCAGCCTCAAAGCCACCCTTTCCCACTTGGCGTCGCGCCAGGCACAAAAATGGCCTATGGCTGGAGATGGGTCCCATGCCCAAAGAGCCAGCAGGGAAAACTATGCCTTGTTCTAAAGCTCTTTGGGAACCGCTTGCGTAGCCCCACAGACCTGGGGGCTGCGGGCTTTGCTGCTGCCTTCAGCCTCAAAGCCACCCTTTCCCACTTGGCGTCGCGCTAGGCACAAAAATGGCCATACGGCTGGAAATGGGTCCCCCGCCCAGAGAGCCAGCAAGGAAAATTATGCCTTGTTCTAAAGCTCTTTGGGAACCGCTTGCGTAGCCGCACAGACCTGGGGGCTGCGGGCTTTCCTGCTGCCTTCAGCCTCAAAACCACCCTTTCCCACTTGGCGCCGCATCAGGCACAAAAATGGCCTATGGCTGGAGATGGGTCCCATGCCCAAAGAGCCAGCAAGGAAAACTATGCCTTGTTCTAAAGCTCTTTGGGAACCGCTTGCGTAGCCCCACAGACCTGGGGGCTGCAGGCTTTCCTGCTGCCTTCAGCCTCAAAGCCACCCTTTCCCACTTGGCACTCCATCAGGCAAAAAAATGGCCTATGGCTGGAGATCGGTCCCATGCCCAAAGACACAGCAAGGAAAACTATGCCTTGTTCTAAAGCTCTTTGGGAACCGCTTGCGTGGCCCCACAGACGTGGGGCCTGCAGGCTTTGCTGCTGCCTTCAGCCTCAAAGCCACCCTTTCCCACTTGGCGCCGCGCCAGGCACAAAAATGGCCTATGGCTGGAGATGGGTCCCATGCCCAAAGAGCCAGCAGGGAAAACTATGCCTTGTTCTAAAGCTCTTTGGGAACAGCTTGCTTGGCCCCACAGACCTGGGGGCTGCAGGCTTTGCTGCTGCCTTCAGCCTCAAAACCACCCTTTCCCACTTGGCACCGCGCCAGGCACAAAAATGGCCATACGGCTGGAGATGGGTCCCCCGCCCAAAGAGCCAGCAGGGAAAACTATGCCTTGTTCTAAAGCTCTTTGGGAACCGCTTGCGTAGCCGCACAGACCTGGGGGCTGCGGGCTTTCCTGCTGCCTTCAGCGTCAAAACCACCCTTTACCACTACGCACCGCGCCAGGCACAAAAATGGCCATACGGCTGGAAATGGGTCCCCCGTCCAAAGAGCCAGCAGGGAAAACTATGCCTTCTTCTAAAGCTCTTTGGGAACCGCTTGCGTAGCCCCACAGACCTGGGGGCTGCAGGCTTTCCTGCTGCCTTCAGCCTCAAAGCCACCCTTTCCCACTTGGCGCCCTATCAGGCACAAAAATGGCCTATGGCTGGAGATGGGTCCCATGCCCAAAGAGCCAGCAGGGAAAACTATGCCTTGTTCTAAAGCTCTTTGGGAACCGCTTGCATAGCCCCACAGACCTGGGGGCTGCAGGCTTTCCTGCTGCCTTCAGCCTCAAAACCACCCTTTCCCACTACGCACCGCGCCAGGCACAAAAATGGCCATACGGCTGGAGATGGGTCCCCCGCCCAAAGAGCCAGCAGGGAAAACTATGCCTTGTTCTAAAGCTCTTTGGGAACCGCTTGCGTAGCCCCACAGACCTGGGGGCTGCGGGCTTTCCTGCTGCCTTCGCCTCGACACCACCCTTTCCCACTTGGCGTCGCGCTAGGCACAAAAATGGCCATACGGCTGGAGATGGGTCCCCCGCCCAGAGAGCCAGCAAGGAAAATTTTGCCTTGTTCTAAAGCTCTTTGGGAACCGCTTGCGTAGCCGCACAGACCTGGGGGCTGCGGGCTTTCCTGCTGCCTTCAGCCTCAAAGCCACCCTTTCCCACTTGGCGCCGCATCAGGCACAAAAATGGCCTATGGCTGGAGATGGGGCCCATGCCCAAAGAGCCAGCAGGGAAAACTATGCCTTGTTCTAAAGCTCTTTGGGAACCGCTTGTGTAGCCCCACAGACCTGGGGGCTGCAGGCTTTCCTGCTGCCTTCAGCCTCAAAGCCACCCTTTCCCACTTGGCACTCCATCAGGTAAAAAAATGGCCTATGGCTGGAGATCGGTCCCATGCCCAGAGAGCCAGCAGGGAAAACTATGCCTTGTTCTAAAGCTCTTTGGGAACCGCTTGCGTAGCCCTACAGACATGGGGGCTGCGGGCTTTCCTGCTGCCTTCAGCCTCGACACCACCCTTTCCCACTTGGCGCCGTGCCAGGCACAAAAATGGCCATACGGCTGGAGATGGGTCCCCCGCCCAAAGAGCCAGCAGGGAAAACTATGCCTTGTTCTAAAGCTCTTTGGGAACCGCTTGCGTAGCCCCAAAGACCTGGGGGCTGCGGGCTTTCCTGCTGCCTTCAGCCTCAAAACCACCCTTTCCCACTACGCACCGCGCCAGGCATAAAAATAGCCATACGACTGGAGATGGGTCCCCCGCCCAAAGAGCCAGCAGGGAAAACTATGCCTTGTTCTAAAGCTCTTTGGGAACCGCTTGCATAGCCCCACAGACCTGGGGGCTGCAGGCTTTGCTGCTGCCTTCAGCCTCGACAGCACCCTTTCCCACTTGGCGCCGCGCCAGGCACAAAAACGGCCTATGGCTGGAGATGGGTCCCCCGCCCAGAGAGCCAGCAGGGAAAATTATGCCTTGTTCTAAAGCTCTTTGGGAACTGCTTGCGTAGCCCCAGAGACTTGGGGGCTGCAGGCTTTCCTGCTGCCTTCAGCCTCAAAGCCACCCTTTCCCACTTGGCGCCGCGCCAGGCACAAAAATGGCCTATGGCTGGAGATGGGTCCCATGCCCAAAGAGCCAGCAGGGAAAACTATGCCTTGTTCTAAAGCTCTTTGGGAACCGCTTGCTTGGCCCCACAGACCTGGGGGCTGCAGTCTTTGCTGCTGCCTTCAGCCTCAAAACCACCCTTTCCCACTTGGCGCCGCGCCAGGCACAAAAATGGCCATACGGCTGGAGATGGGTCCCCCGCCCAAAGAGCCAGCAGGGAAAACTATGCCTTGTTCTAAAGCTCTTTGGGAACCGCTTGCGTAGCCCCACAGACCTGGGGGCTGCGGGCTTTCCTGCTGCCTTCAGCGTCAAAACCACCCTTTACCACTACGCACCGCGCCAGGCACAAAAATGGCCATACGGCTGGAAATGGGTCCCCCGTCCAAAGAGCCAGCAGGGAAAACTATGCCTTGTTCTAAAGCTCTTTGGGAACCGCTTGCGTAGCCCCACAGACCTGGGGGCTGCAGGCTTTCCTGCTGCCTTCAGCCTCAAAGCCACCCTTTCCCACATGGCGCCCTATCAGGCACAAAAATGGCCTATGCCTGGAGATGGGTCCCATGCCCAAAGAGCCATCAGGGAAAACTATGCCTTGTTCTAAAGCTCTTTGGGAACCGCTTGCTTGGCCCCACAGACCTGGGGGCTGCAGGCTTTCCTGCTGCCTTCAGCCTCAAAACCACCCTTTCCCACTACGCACCGCGCCAGGCACAAAAATGGCCATACGGCTGGAGATGGGTCCCCCGCCCAAAGAGCTAGCAGGGAAAACTATGCCTTGTTCTAAAGCTCTTTGGGAACCACTTGCGTAGCCCCACAGACCTGGGGGCTGTGGGCTTTCCTGCTGCCTTCAGCCTCGACACCACCCTTTCCCACTTGGCGCCGCGCCAAGCACAAAAATGGCCATACGGCTGGAGATGGGTCCCCCGCCCAAAGAGCCAGCAGGGAAAACTATGCCTTTTTCTAAAGCTCTTTGGGAACCGCTTGCGTAGCCCCACAGACCTGGGGGTGTGGGCTTTGCTGCTGCCTTCAGCCTCAAAGCCACCGTTTCCCGCTTGGCGCCGGGCCAGGCACAAAAATGGCCATACGGCTGGAGATGGGTCCCCCGCCCAAAGAGCCAGCAGGGAAAACTATGCCTTGTTCTAAAGCTCTTTGGGAACCGCTTGCGTAGCCCCACAGACCTGGGGGCTGCGGGCTTTCCTGCTGCCTTCAGCCTCAAAACCACCCTTTCCCACTTGGCGCCGCGCCAGGCACAAAAATGGCCATACGGCTGGAGATGGGTCCCCCGCCCAAAGAGCCAGCAGGGAAAACTATGCCTTGTTCTAAAGCTCTTTGGGAACCGCTTGCGTAGCCCCACAGACCTGGGGGCTGCGGGCTTTCCTGCTGCCTTCAGCCTCGACACCACCCTTTCCCACTTGGCGCCGCGCCAGGCACAAAAATGGCCATACGGCTGGAGATGGGTCCCCCGCCCAGAGAGCCAGCAAGGAAAACTATGCCTTGTTCTAAAGCTCTTTGGGAACCGCTTGCGTAGCCGCACAGACCTGGGGGCTGCGGGCTTTCCTGCTGCCTTCAGCCTCAAAGCCACCCTTTCCCACTTGGCGCCGCATCAGGCACAAAAATGGCCTATGGCTGGAGATGGGTCCCATGCCCAAAGACCCAGCAGGGAAAACTATGCCTTGTTCTAAAGCTCTTTGGGAACCGCTTGCGTAGCCCCACAGACCTGGGGGCTGCAGGCTTTGCTGCTGCCTTCAGCCTCAAAGCCACCCTTTCCCACTTGGCGTCGCGCTAGGCACAAAAATGGCCATACGGCTGGAGATGGGTCCCCCGCCCAGAGAGCCAGCAAGGAAAATTATGCCTTGTTCTAAAGCTCTTTGGGAACCGCTTGCGTAGCCGCACAGACCTGGGGGCTGCGGGCTTTCCTGCTGCCTTCAGCCTCAAAGCCACCCTTTCCCACTTGGCACTCCATCAGGCAAAAAAATGGCCTATGGCTGGAGATCGGTCCCATGCCCAAAGACCCAGCAAGGAAAACTATGCCTTGTTCTAAAGCTCTTTGGGAACCGCTTGCGTGGCCCCACAGACGTGGGGCCTGCAGGCTTTGCTGCTGCCTTCAGCCTCAAAGCCACCCTTTCCCACTTGGCGCCGCGCCAGGCACAAAAACAGCCTATGGCTGCAGATGGGTGCCCCGCCCAGAGAGCCAGCAGGGAAAACTATGCCTTGTTCTAAAGCTCTTTGGGAACCACTTGCGTAGCCCCACAGACCTGGGGGCTGCAGGCTTTCCTGCTGCCTTCAGCTTCGACAGCACCCTTTCCCACTTGGCGTCGCGCCAGGCAGAAAAATGGCCTATGGGTGGAGATGGGTCCCATGCCCAAAGAGCCACCAGGGAAAACTATGCCTTGTTCTAAAGCTCTTTGGGAACCGCTTGCATAGCCCCACAGACCTGGGGGCTGTGGGCTTTCCTGCTGACTTCAGCCTCGACACCACCCTTTCCCACTTGGCGCCGTGCCAGGCACAAAAATGGCCATACGGCTGGAGATGGGTCCCCCGCCCAAAGAGCCAGCAGGGAAAACTATGCCTTGTTCTAAAGCTCTTTGGGAACCGCTTGCGTAGCCCCACAGACCTCGGGGCTGTGGGCTTTGCTGCTGCCTTCAGCCTCAAAGCCACCCTTTCCCGCTTCGCGCCGGGCCAGGCACAAAAATGGCCATACGGCTGGAGATGGGTCCCACGCCCAAAAAGCCAGCAGTGAAAACTATGCCTTGTTCTAAAGCTCTTTGGGAACCGCTTGCGTAGCCACACAGACCTGGGGGCTGCGGGCTTTCCTGCTGCCTTCAGCCTCGACACCACCCTTTCCCACTTGGCGCCGCGCCAGGCACAAAAATGGCCATACGGCTGGAGATGGGTCCCCCGCCCAAAGAGCCAGCAGGGAAAACTATGCCTTGTTCTAAAGCTCTTTGGGAACCGCTTGCGTAGCCCCAAAGACCTGGGGGCTGCAGGCTCTCCTGCTGCCTTCAGCCTCAAAGCCACCCTTTCCCACTTGGCGTCGCGCCAGGCACAAAAATGGCCTATGGCTGGAGATGGGTCCCATGCCCAAAGACCCAGCAGGGAAAACTATGCCTTGTTCTAAAGCTCTTTGGGAACCGCTTGCGTAGCCCCACAGACCTGGGGGCTGCAGGCTTTGCTGCTGCCTTCAGCCTCAAAGCCACCCTTTCCCACTACGCACCGCGCCAGGCACAAAAATGGCCTATGGCTGGAGATGGGTCCCATGCCCAAAGACCCAGCAAGGAAAACTATGCATTGTTCTAAAGCACTTTGGGAACCGCTTGCGTAGCCGCACAGACCTGGGGGCTGCAGGCTTTGCTGCTGCCTTCAGCCTCAAAGCCACCCTTTCCCACTTGGCGTCGCGCTAGGCACAAATTGGCCATACGGCTGGAGATGGGTCCCCCGCCCAAAGAGCCAGCAGGGAAAACTATGCCTTGTTCTAAAGCTCTTTGGGAACCACTTGCGTAGCCCCACAGACCTGGGGGCTGCAGGCTTTCCTGGTGCCTTCAGCCTCGACACCACCCTTTCCCACTTGGCGCCGCGCCAGGCACAAAAATGGCCATACGACTCGACATGTGTCCGCCGCCCAAAGAGCCAGCAGGGAAAACTATGCCTTGTTCTAAAGCTCTTTGGGAACCGCTTGCGTAGCCCTACAGACCTGGGGCTGCAGGCTTTCCTGCTGCCTTCAGCCTCAAAGCCACCCTTTCCCACTTGGCACCGCGCCAGGCACAAAAATGGCCTATGGCTGGAGATGGGTCCCATGCCCAAAGAGCCATCAGGGAAAACTATGCCTTGTTCTAAAGCTCTTTGGGAACCGCTTGCTTGGCCCCACAGACCTGGGGGCTGCAGGCTTTCCTGCTGCCTTCAGCCTCAAAACCACCCTTTCCCACTACGCACTGCGCCAGGCACAAAAATGGCCATACGGCTGGAGATGGGTCCCATGCCCAAAGAGCCAGCAGGGAAAACTATGCCTTCTTCTAAAGCTCTTTGGGAACCGCTTGCGTAGCCCCACAGACCTGGGGGCTGCGGGCTCTCCTGCTGCCTTCAGCCTCGACACCACCCTTTCCCACTTGGCGCCGCGCCAGGCACAAAAATGGCCATACGGCTGGAGATGGGTCCCCCGCCCAAAGAGCCAGCAGGGAAAACTATGCCTTGTTCTAAAGCTCTTTGGGAACCGCTTGCGTAGCCCCACAGACCTGGGGGCTGCGGGCTTTGCTGCTGCCTTCAGCCTCAAAACCACCCTTTCCCACTTGGCCCCCGGCCAGGCACAAAAATTGCCATACGGCTGGAGATGGGTCCCATGCCAAAAGAGCCAGCAGGGAAGACTATGCCTTGTTCTAAAGCTCTTTGGGAACCGCTTGCGTAGCCCCACAGACCTGGGGGTTGCGGGCTTTCCTGCTGCCTTCAGCCTCAAAACCACCCTTTCCCACTACGCACCGCGCCAGGCACAAAAATGGCCATACGATTGGAGATGGGTCCCCCGCCCAAAGAGCCAGCAGGGAAAACTATGCCTTGTTCTAAAGCTCTTTGGGAACCGCTTGCGTAGCCCCACAGACCTGGGGGCTGCAGGCTTTCCTGCTGCCTTCAGACTCGACACCACCCATTCCCACTTGGCGCCGCGCCAGGCACAAAAATGGCCATACGGCTGGAGATGGGTCCCCTGCCCAAAGAACAAGCAGGGAAAACTATGCCTTGTTCTAAAGCTCTTTGGGAACCGCTTGCGTAGCCCCACAGACCTGGGGGCTGCGGGCTTTCCTGCTGCCTTCAGACTCGACACCACCCTTTCCCACTTGGCACTGCGCCAGGCACAAAAATGGCCATACAGCTGGAGATGGGTCCCCCGCCCAAAGAGCCAGCAGGGAAAACTATGCCTTGTTCTAAAGCTCTTTGGGAACCGCTTGCGTAGCCCCACAGACCTGGGGGCTGCAGGCTTTGCTGCTGCCTTCAACCTCAAAGCCACCCTTTTCCACTGGACGCCGCATCAGGCACAAAAATGGCCATATGGCTGGAGATGGGTCCCCTGCCCAAAGAGCCAGCAAGGAAAACTATGCCTTGTTCTAAAGCTCTTTGGGAACCACTTGCGTAGCTCCACAGACCTGGGAGCTGCGGGCTTTCCTGCTGCCTTCAGCCTCGACACCACCCTTTCCCACTGGGTGCCGCGCCAGGCACAAAAATGGCCATACGGCTGGAGATGGGTCCCCCGCCCAAGGAGCCAGCAGGGAAAACTATGCCTTGTTCTAAAGCTCTTTGGGAACCGCTTGCGTAGCCCCACAGACCTGGGGGCTGCAGGCTTTCCTGCTGCCTTCAACCTCGACACCACCCTTTCCCACTTGGCGCCGCGCTAGGCACAAAAATGGCCATACGGCTGGAGATGGGTCCCCCGCCCAAAGAGCCAGCAGGGAAAACTATGCCTTGTTCTAAAGCTCTTTGGGAACCGCTTGCGTAGCCCCACAGACCTGGGGGCTGCGGGCTTTGCAGCTGCCTTCAGCCTCAAAACCACCCTTTCCCACTTGGCCCCCGGCCAGGCACAAAAATTGCCATACGGCTGGAGATGGGTCCCATGCCAAAAGAGCCAGCAGGGAAGACTATGCCTTGTTCTAAAGCTCTTTGGGAACCGCTTGCGTAGCCCCACAGACCTGGGGGTTGCGGGCTTTCCTGCTGCCTTCAGCCTCAAAACCACCCTTTCCCACTACGCACCGCGCCAGGCACAAAAATGGCCATACGATTGGAGATGGGTCCCCCGCCCAAAGAGCCAGCAGGGAAAACTATGCCTTGTTCTAAAGCTCTTTGGGAACCGCTTGCGTAGCCCCACAGACCTGGGGGCTGCAGGCTTTCCTGCTGCCTTCAGACTCGACACCACCCATTCCCACTTGGCGCCGCGCCAGGCACAAAAATGGCCATACGGCTGGAGATGGGTCCCCCGCCCAAAGAACAAGCAGGGAAAACTATGCCTTGTTCTAAAGCTCTTTGGGAACCGCTTGCGTAGCCCCACAGACCTGGGGGCTGCGGGCTTTCCTGCTGCCTTCAGCCTCGACACCACCCTTTCCCACTTGGCACTGCGCCAGGCACAAAAATGGCCGTACAGCTGGAGATGGGTCCCCCGCCCAAAGAGCCAGCAGGGAAAACTATGCCTTGTTCTAAAGCTCTTTGGGAACCGCTTGCGTAGCCCCACAGACCTGGGGGCTGCAGGCTTTGCTGCTGCCTTCAACCTCAAAGCCACCCTTTTCCACTGGACGCCGCATCAGGCACAAAAATGGCCATATGGCTGGAGATGGGTCCCCTGCCCAAAGAGCCAGCAAGGAAAACTATGCCTTGTTCTAAAGCTCTTTGGGAACCACTTGCGTAGCTCCACAGACCTGGGAGCTGCGGGCTTTCCTGCTGCCTTCAGCCTCGACACCACCCTTTCCCACTGGGCGCCGCGCCAGGCACAAAAATGGCCATACGGCTGGAGATGGGTCCCCCGCCCAAGGAGCCAGCAGGGAAAACTATGCCTTGTTCTAAAGCTCTTTGGGAACCGCTTGCGTAGCCCCACAGACCTGGGGGCTGCAGGCTTTCCTGCTGCCTTCAACCTCGACACCACCCTTTCCCACTTGGCGTCGCGCCAGGCACAAAAATGGCCTATGGCTGGAGATGGGTCCCCCGCCCAAAGAGCCAGCAGGGAAAATTATGCCTTGTTCTAAAGCTCTTTGGGAACCGCTTGCGTAGCCCCACACACCTGGGGGCTGTGGGCTTTCCTGCTGCCTTCATGTTCGACAACACCCTTTCCCACTTGGCGCCGCGCCAGGCACAAAAATGGCCATACGGCTGGAGATGGGTTCCATGCCCAAAGAGCCAGCAGGGAAAACTATGCCTTGTTCTAAAGCTCTTTGGGAACCGCTTGCGTAGCCCCACAGACCTGGGGGCTGCAGGCTTTCCTGCTGCCTTCAGCCTCAAAGCCACCCTTTCCCACTTGGCACTCCATCAGGCAAAAAAATGGCCTATGGCTGGAGATCGGTCCCATGCCCAAAGACACAGCAAGGAAAACTATGCCTTGTTCTAAAGCTCTTTGGGAACCGCTTGCGTGGCCCCACAGACGTGGGGCCTGCAGGCTTTGCTGCTGCCTTCAGCCTCAAAGCCACCCTTTCCCACTTGGCGCCGCGCCAGGCACAAAAATGGCCTATGGCTGGAGATGGGTCCCATGCCCAAAGAGCCAGCAGGGAAAACTATGCCTTGTTCTAAAGCTCTTTGGGAACAGCTTGCTTGGCCCCACAGACCTGGGGGCTGCAGGCTTTGCTGCTGCCTTCAGCCTCAAAACCACCCTTTCCCACTTGGCACCGCGCCAGGCACAAAAATGGCCATACGGCTGGAGATGGGTCCCCCGCCCAAAGAGCCAGCAGGGAAAACTATGCCTTGTTCTAAAGCTCTTTGGGAACCGCTTGCGTAGCCGCACAGACCTGGGGGCTGCGGGCTTTCCTGCTGCCTTCAGCGTCAAAACCACCCTTTACCACTACGCACCGCGCCAGGCACAAAAATGGCCATACGGCTGGAAATGGGTCCCCCGTCCAAAGAGCCAGCAGGGAAAACTATGCCTTCTTCTAAAGCTCTTTGGGAACCGCTTGCGTAGCCCCACAGACCTGGGGGCTGCAGGCTTTCCTGCTGCCTTCAGCCTCAAAGCCACCCTTTCCCACTTGGCGCCCTATCAGGCACAAAAATGGCCTATGGCTGGAGATGGGTCCCATGCCCAAAGAGCCAGCAGGGAAAACTATGCCTTGTTCTAAAGCTCTTTGGGAACCGCTTGCATAGCCCCACAGACCTGGGGGCTGCAGGCTTTCCTGCTGCCTTCAGCCTCAAAACCACCCTTTCCCACTACGCACCGCGCCAGGCACAAAAATGGCCATACGGCTGGAGATGGGTCCCCCGCCCAAAGAGCCAGCAGGGAAAACTATGCCTTGTTCTAAAGCTCTTTGGGAACCGCTTGCGTAGCCCCACAGACCTGGGGGCTGCGGGCTTTCCTGCTGCCTTCGCCTCGACACCACCCTTTCCCACTTGGCGTCGCGCTAGGCACAAAAATGGCCATACGGCTGGAGATGGGTCCCCCGCCCAGAGAGCCAGCAAGGAAAATTTTGCCTTGTTCTAAAGCTCTTTGGGAACCGCTTGCGTAGCCGCACAGACCTGGGGGCTGCGGGCTTTCCTGCTGCCTTCAGCCTCAAAGCCACCCTTTCCCACTTGGCGCCGCATCAGGCACAAAAATGGCCTATGGCTGGAGATGGGGCCCATGCCCAAAGAGCCAGCAGGGAAAACTATGCCTTGTTCTAAAGCTCTTTGGGAACCGCTTGCGTAGCCCCACAGACCTGGGGGCTGCAGGCTTTCCTGCTGCCTTCAGCCTCAAAGCCACCCTTTCCCACTTGGCACTCCATCAGGTAAAAAAATGGCCTATGGCTGGAGATCGGTCCCATGCCCAGAGAGCCAGCAGGGAAAACTATGCCTTGTTCTAAAGCTCTTTGGGAACCGCTTGCGTAGCCCTACAGACATGGGGGCTGCGGGCTTTCCTGCTGCCTTCAGCCTCGACACCACCCTTTCCCACTTGGCGCCGTGCCAGGCACAAAAATGGCCATACGGCTGGAGATGGGTCCCCCGCCCAAAGAGCCAGCAGGGAAAACTATGCCTTGTTCTAAAGCTCTTTGGGAACCGCTTGCGTAGCCCCAAAGACCTGGGGGCTGCGGGCTTTCCTGCTGCCTTCAGCCTCAAAACCACCCTTTCCCACTACGCACCGCGCCAGGCATAAAAATAGCCATACGACTGGAGATGGGTCCCCCCGCCCAAAGAGCCAGCAGGGAAAACTATGCCTTGTTCTAAAGCTCTTTGGGAACCGCTTGCATAGCCCCACAGACCTGGGGGCTGCAGGCTTTGCTGCTGCCTTCAGCCTCGACAGCACCCTTTCCCACTTGGCGCCGCGCCAGGCACAAAAACGGCCTATGGCTGGAGATGGGTCCCCCGCCCAGAGAGCCAGCAGGGAAAATTATGCCTTGTTCTAAAGCTCTTTGGTGAACCGCTTGCGTAGCCCCAGAGACTTGGGGGCTGCAGGCTTTCCTGCTGCCTTCAGCCTCAAAGCCACCCTTTCCCACTTGGCGCCGCGCCAGGCACAAAAATGGCCTATGGCTGGAGATGGGTCCCATGCCCAAAGAGCCAGCAGGGAAAACTATGCCTTGTTCTAAAGCTCTTTGGGAACCGCTTGCTTGGCCCCACAGACCTGGGGGCTGCAGTCTTTGCTGCTGCCTTCAGCCTCAAAACCACCCTTTCCCACTTGGCGCCGCGCCAGGCACAAAAATGGCCATACGGCTGGAGATGGGTCCCCCGCCCAAAGAGCCAGCAGGGAAAACTATGCCTTGTTCTAAAGCTCTTTGGGAACCGCTTGCGTAGCCCCACAGACCTGGGGGCTGCGGGCTTTCCTGCTGCCTTCAGCGTCAAAACCACCCTTTACCACTACGCACCGCGCCAGGCACAAAAATGGCCATACGGCTGGAAATGGGTCCCCCGTCCAAAGAGCCAGCAGGGAAAACTATGCCTTGTTCTAAAGCTCTTTGGGAACCGCTTGCGTAGCCCCACAGACCTGGGGGCTGCAGGCTTTCCTGCTGCCTTCAGCCTCAAAGCCACCCTTTCCCACATGGCGCCCTATCAGGCACAAAAATGGCCTATGCCTGGAGATGGGTCCCATGCCCAAAGAGCCATCAGGGAAAACTATGCCTTGTTCTAAAGCTCTTTGGGAACCGCTTGCTTGGCCCCACAGACCTGGGGGCTGCAGGCTTTCCTGCTGCCTTCAGCCTCAAAACCACCCTTTCCCACTACGCACCGCGCCAGGCACAAAAATGGCCATACGGCTGGAGATGGGTCCCCCGCCCAAAGAGCTAGCAGGGAAAACTATGCCTTGTTCTAAAGCTCTTTGGGAACCACTTGCGTAGCCCCACAGACCTGGGGGCTGTGGGCTTTCCTGCTGCCTTCAGCCTCGACACCACCCTTTCCCACTTGGCGCCGCGCCAAGCACAAAAATGGCCATACGGCTGGAGATGGGTCCCCCGCCCAAAGAGCCAGCAGGGAAAACTATGCCTTTTTCTAAAGCTCTTTGGGAACCGCTTGCGTAGCCCCACAGACCTGGGGGTGTGGGCTTTGCTGCTGCCTTCAGCCTCAAAGCCACCGTTTCCCGCTTGGCGCCGGGCCAGGCACAAAAATGGCCATACGGCTGGAGATGGGTCCCCCGCCCAAAGAGCCAGCAGGGAAAACTATGCCTTGTTCTAAAGCTCTTTGGGAACCGCTTGCGTAGCCCCACAGACCTGGGGGCTGCGGGCTTTCCTGCTGCCTTCAGCCTCAAAACCACCCTTTCCCACTTGGCGCCGCGCCAGGCACAAAAATGGCCATACGGCTGGAGATGGGTCCCCCGCCCAAAGAGCCAGCAGGGAAAACTATGCCTTGTTCTAAAGCTCTTTGGGAACCGCTTGCGTAGCCCCACAGACCTGGGGGCTGCGGGCTTTCCTGCTGCCTTCAGCCTCGACACCACCCTTTCCCACTTGGCGCCGCGCCAGGCACAAAAATGGCCATACGGCTGGAGATGGGTCCCCCGCCCAGAGAGCCAGCAAGGAAAACTATGCCTTGTTCTAAAGCTCTTTGGGAACCGCTTGCGTAGCCGCACAGACCTGGGGGCTGCGGGCTTTCCTGCTGCCTTCAGCCTCAAAGCCACCCTTTCCCACTTGGCGCCGCATCAGGCACAAAAATGGCCTATGGCTGGAGATGGGTCCCATGCCCAAAGACCCAGCAGGGAAAACTATGCCTTGTTCTAAAGCTCTTTGGGAACCGCTTGCGTAGCCCCACAGACCTGGGGGCTGCAGGCTTTGCTGCTGCCTTCAGCCTCAAAGCCACCCTTTCCCACTTGGCGTCGCGCTAGGCACAAAAATGGCCATACGGCTGGAGATGGGTCCCCCGCCCAGAGAGCCAGCAAGGAAAATTATGCCTTGTTCTAAAGCTCTTTGGGAACCGCTTGCGTAGCCGCACAGACCTGGGGGCTGCGGGCTTTCCTGCTGCCTTCAGCCTCAAAGCCACCCTTTCCCACTTGGCACTCCATCAGGCAAAAAAAATGGCCTATGGCTGGAGATCGGTCCCATGCCCAAAGACCCAGCAAGGAAAACTATGCCTTGTTCTAAAGCTCTTTGGGAACCGCTTGCGTGGCCCCACAGACGTGGGGCCTGCAGGCTTTGCTGCTGCCTTCAGCCTCAAAGCCACCCTTTCCCACTTGGCGCCGCGCCAGGCACAAAAACAGCATATGGCTGCAGATGGGTGCCCCGCCCAGAGAGCCAGCAGGGAAAACTATGCCTTGTTCTAAAGCTCTTTGGGAACCACTTGCGTAGCCCCACAGACCTGGGGGCTGCAGGCTTTCCTGCTGCCTTCAGCTTCGACAGCACCCTTTCCCACTTGGCGTCGCGCCAGGCAGAAAAATGGCCTATGGGTGGAGATGGGTCCCATGCCCAAAGAGCCACCAGGGAAAACTATGCCTTGTTCTAAAGCTCTTTGGGAACCGCTTGCATAGCCCCACAGACCTGGGGGCTGTGGGCTTTCCTGCTGACTTCAGCCTCGACACCACCCTTTCCCACTTGGCGCCGTGCCAGGCACAAAAATGGCCATACGGCTGGAGATGGGTCCCCCGCCCAAAGAGCCAGCAGGGAAAACTATGCCTTGTTCTAAAGCTCTTTGGGAACCGCTTGCGTAGCCCCACAGACCTCGGGGCTGTGGGCTTTGCTGCTGCCTTCAGCCTCAAAGCCACCCTTTCCCGCTTCGCGCCGGGCCAGGCACAAAAATGGCCATACGGCTGGAGATGGGTCCCACGCCCAAAAAGCCAGCAGTGAAAACTATGCCTTGTTCTAAAGCTCTTTGGGAACCGCTTGCGTAGCCACACAGACCTGGGGGCTGCGGGCTTTCCTGCTGCCTTCAGCCTCGACACCACCCTTTCCCACTTGGCGCCGCGCCAGGCACAAAAATGGCCATACGGCTGGAGATGGGTCCCCCGCCCAAAGAGCCAGCAGGGAAAACTATGCCTTGTTCTAAAGCTCTTTGGGAACCGCTTGCGTAGCCCCAAAGACCTGGGGGCTGCAGGCTCTCCTGCTGCCTTCAGCCTCAAAGCCACCCTTTCCCACTTGGCGTCGCGCCAGGCACAAAAATGGCCTATGGCTGGAGATGGGTCCCATGCCCAAAGACCCAGCAGGGAAAACTATGCCTTGTTCTAAAGCTCTTTGGGAACCGCTTGCGTAGCCCCACAGACCTGGGGGCTGCAGGCTTTGCTGCTGCCTTCAGCCTCAAAGCCACCCTTTCCCACTACGCACCGCGCCAGGCACAAAAATGGCCTATGGCTGGAGATGGGTCCCATGCCCAAAGACCCAGCAAGGAAAACTATGCATTGTTCTAAAGCTCTTTGGGAACCGCTTGCGTAGCCGCACAGACCTGGGGGCTGCAGGCTTTGCTGCTGCCTTCAGCCTCAAAGCCACCCTTTCCCACTTGGCGTCGCGCTAGGCACAAATTGGCCATACGGCTGGAGATGGGTCCCCCGCCCAAAGAGCCAGCAGGGAAAACTATGCCTTGTTCTAAAGCTCTTTGGGAACCACTTGCGTAGCCCCACAGACCTGGGGGCTGCAGGCTTTCCTGGTGCCTTCAGCCTCGACACCACCCTTTCCCACTTGGCGCCGCGCCAGGCACAAAAATGGCCATACGACTCGACATGTGTCCGCCGCCCAAAGAGCCAGCAGGGAAAACTATGCCTTGTTCTAAAGCTCTTTGGGAACCGCTTGCGTAGCCCTACAGACCTGGGGCTGCAGGCTTTCCTGCTGCCTTCAGCCTCAAAGCCACCCTTTCCCACTTGGCACCGCGCCAGGCACAAAAATGGCCTATGGCTGGAGATGGGTCCCATGCCCAAAGAGCCATCAGGGAAAACTATGCCTTGTTCTAAAGCTCTTTGGGAACCGCTTGCTTGGCCCCACAGACCTGGGGGCTGCAGGCTTTCCTGCTGCCTTCAGCCTCAAAACCACCCTTTCCCACTACGCACTGCGCCAGGCACAAAAATGGCCATACGGCTGGAGATGGGTCCCATGCCCAAAGAGCCAGCAGGGAAAACTATGCCTTCTTCTAAAGCTCTTTGGGAACCGCTTGCGTAGCCCCACAGACCTGGGGGCTGCGGGCTCTCCTGCTGCCTTCAGCCTCGACACCACCCTTTCCCACTTGGCGCCGCGCCAGGCACAAAAATGGCCATACGGCTGGAGATGGGTCCCCCGCCCAAAGAGCCAGCAGGGAAAACTATGCCTTGTTCTAAAGCTCTTTGGGAACCGCTTGCGTAGCCCCACAGACCTGGGGGCTGCGGGCTTTGCTGCTGCCTTCAGCCTCAAAACCACCCTTTCCCACTTGGCCCCCGGCCAGGCACAAAAATTGCCATACGGCTGGAGATGGGTCCCATGCCAAAAGAGCCAGCAGGGAAGACTATGCCTTGTTCTAAAGCTCTTTGGGAACCGCTTGCGTAGCCCCACAGACCTGGGGGTTGCGGGCTTTCCTGCTGCCTTCAGCCTCAAAACCACCCTTTCCCACTACGCACCGCGCCAGGCACAAAAATGGCCATACGATTGGAGATGGGTCCCCCGCCCAAAGAGCCAGCAGGGAAAACTATGCCTTGTTCTAAAGCTCTTTGGGAACCGCTTGCGTAGCCCCACAGACCTGGGGGCTGCAGGCTTTCCTGCTGCCTTCAGACTCGACACCACCCATTCCCACTTGGCGCCGCGCCAGGCACAAAAATGGCCATACGGCTGGAGATGGGTCCCCTGCCCAAAGAACAAGCAGGGAAAACTATGCCTTGTTCTAAAGCTCTTTGGGAACCGCTTGCGTAGCCCCACAGACCTGGGGGCTGCGGGCTTTCCTGCTGCCTTCAGACTCGACACCACCCTTTCCCACTTGGCACTGCGCCAGGCACAAAAATGGCCATACAGCTGGAGATGGGTCCCCCGCCCAAAGAGCCAGCAGGGAAAACTATGCCTTGTTCTAAAGCTCTTTGGGAACCGCTTGCGTAGCCCCACAGACCTGGGGGCTGCAGGCTTTGCTGCTGCCTTCAACCTCAAAGCCACCCTTTTCCACTGGACGCCGCATCAGGCACAAAAATGGCCATATGGCTGGAGATGGGTCCCCTGCCCAAAGAGCCAGCAAGGAAAACTATGCCTTGTTCTAAAGCTCTTTGGGAACCACTTGCGTAGCTCCACAGACCTGGGAGCTGCGGGCTTTCCTGCTGCCTTCAGCCTCGACACCACCCTTTCCCACTGGGTGCCGCGCCAGGCACAAAAATGGCCATACGGCTGGAGATGGGTCCCCCGCCCAAGGAGCCAGCAGGGAAAACTATGCCTTGTTCTAAAGCTCTTTGGGAACCGCTTGCGTAGCCCCACAGACCTGGGGGCTGCAGGCTTTCCTGCTGCCTTCAACCTCGACACCACCCTTTCCCACTTGGCGCCGCGCTAGGCACAAAAATGGCCATACGGCTGGAGATGGGTCCCCCGCCCAAAGAGCCAGCAGGGAAAACTATGCCTTGTTCTAAAGCTCTTTGGGAACCGCTTGCGTAGCCCCACAGACCTGGGGGCTGCGGGCTTTGCAGCTGCCTTCAGCCTCAAAACCACCCTTTCCCACTTGGCCCCCGGCCAGGCACAAAAATTGCCATACGGCTGGAGATGGGTCCCATGCCAAAAGAGCCAGCAGGGAAGACTATGCCTTGTTCTAAAGCTCTTTGGGAACCGCTTGCGTAGCCCCACAGACCTGGGGGTTGCGGGCTTTCCTGCTGCCTTCAGCCTCAAAACCACCCTTTCCCACTACGCACCGCGCCAGGCACAAAAATGGCCATACGATTGGAGATGGGTCCCCCGCCCAAAGAGCCAGCAGGGAAAACTATGCCTTGTTCTAAAGCTCTTTGGGAACCGCTTGCGTAGCCCCACAGACCTGGGGGCTGCAGGCTTTCCTGCTGCCTTCAGACTCGACACCACCCATTCCCACTTGGCGCCGCGCCAGGCACAAAAATGGCCATACGGCTGGAGATGGGTCCCCCGCCCAAAGAACAAGCAGGGAAAACTATGCCTTGTTCTAAAGCTCTTTGGGAACCGCTTGCGTAGCCCCACAGACCTGGGGGCTGCGGGCTTTCCTGCTGCCTTCAGCCTCGACACCACCCTTTCCCACTTGGCACTGCGCCAGGCACAAAAATGGCCGTACAGCTGGAGATGGGTCCCCCGCCCAAAGAGCCAGCAGGGAAAACTATGCCTTGTTCTAAAGCTCTTTGGGAACCGCTTGCGTAGCCCCACAGACCTGGGGGCTGCAGGCTTTGCTGCTGCCTTCAACCTCAAAGCCACCCTTTTCCACTGGACGCCGCATCAGGCACAAAAATGGCCATATGGCTGGAGATGGGTCCCCTGCCCAAAGAGCCAGCAAGGAAAACTATGCCTTGTTCTAAAGCTCTTTGGGAACCACTTGCGTAGCTCCACAGACCTGGGAGCTGCGGGCTTTCCTGCTGCCTTCAGCCTCGACACCACCCTTTCCCACTGGGCGCCGCGCCAGGCACAAAAATGGCCATACGGCTGGAGATGGGTCCCCCGCCCAAGGAGCCAGCAGGGAAAACTATGCCTTGTTCTAAAGCTCTTTGGGAACCGCTTGCGTAGCCCCACAGACCTGGGGGCTGCAGGCTTTCCTGCTGCCTTCAACCTCGACACCACCCTTTCCCACTTGGCGTCGCGCCAGGCACAAAAATGGCCTATGGCTGGAGATGGGTCCCCCGCCCAAAGAGCCAGCAGGGAAAATTATGCCTTGTTCTAAAGCTCTTTGGGAACCGCTTGCGTAGCCCCACACACCTGGGGGCTGTGGGCTTTCCTGCTGCCTTCATGTTCGACAACACCCTTTCCCACTTGGCGCCGCGCCAGGCACAAAAATGGCCATACGGCTGGAGATGGGTTCCATGCCCAAAGAGCCAGCAGGGAAAACTATGCCTTGTTCTAAAGCTCTTTGGGAACCGCTTGCGTAGCCCTACAGACCTGGGGGCTTCGGGCTTTGCTGCTGCCTTCAGCCTCGACACCACCCTTTCACACTTGGCGCCGGGCCAGGCACAAAAATGGCCTATGGCTGGAGATGGGTCCCATGCCCAAAGAGCCAGCAAGGAAAACTATGCCTTGTTCTAAAGCTCTTTGGGAACCGCTTGCGTAGCCCCACAGACCTGGGGGCTGCGGGCTTTCCTGCTGCCTTCAGCCTCAAAGCCACCCTTTCCCACTACGCACCGCGCCAGGCACAAAAATGGCCTATGGCTGGAGATGGGTCCCATGCCCAAAGAGCCATCACGGAAAACTATGCCTTGTTCTAAAGCTCTTTGGGAACAGCTTCCTTGGCCCCACAGAGCTGTGGGCTGCAGGCTTTCCTGCTGCCTTCAGCCTCAAAACCACCCTTTCACACTACGCACCGCGCCAGGCACAAAAATGGCCATACGGCTGGAGATGGGTCCCCCGCCCAAAGAGCCAGCAGGGAAAACTATGCCTTGTTCTAAAGCTCTTTGGGAACCGCTTGCGTAGCCCCACAGACCTGGGGGCTGTGGGCTTTGCTGCTGCCTTCAGCCTCGACACCACCCTTTCCCACTTGGCGCCGGGCCAGGCACAAAAATGGCCATACGGCTGGAGATGGGTCCCCCGCCCAAAGAGCCAGCAGGGAAAACTATGCCTTGTTCTAAAGCTCTTTGGGAACCGCTTGCGTAGCCCCACAGACCTGGGGGCTGCAGGCTTTCCTGCTGCCTTCAGCCTCAAAGCCACCCTTTCCCACTTGGCGCCGCGCCAGGCACAAAAATGGCCTATGGCTGGAGATGGGTCCCCCGCCCAAAGAGCCAGCAGGGAAAACTATGCCTTGTTCTAAAGCTCTTTGGAAACCACTTGCGTAGCCCCACAGACGTGGGGCCTGCAGGCTTTCCTGCTGCCTTCAGCCTCGACACCACCCTTTCCCACTTGGCGCCGCGCCAGGCACAAAAATGGCCTATGGCTGGAGATGGGTCCCCCGCCCAAAGAGCCAGCAGGGAAAACTATGCCTTGTTCTAAAGCTCTTTGGGAAACGCTTGCGTAGCCCCACAGACCTGGGGGCTGCGGGCTTTCCTGCTGCCTTCAGCCTCGACACCACCCTTTCCCACTTGGCACTGCGCCAGGCACAAAAATGGCCTATGGCTGGAGATGGGTCCCCGGCCCAGAGAGCCAGCAGGGAAGACTATGCCTTGTTCTAAAGCTCTTTGGGAACCGCTTGCGTAGCCCCACAGACCTGGGGGCTGCAGACTTTCCTGCTGCCTTCAGCCTCAAAGCCACCCTTTCCCATTTGGCGTCGCGCCAGGCACAAAAATGGCCTATGGCTGGAGATGGGTCCCATGCCCAAAGAGCCAGCAGGGAAAACTATGCCTTGTTCTAAAGCTCTTTGGGAACCGCTTGCGTAGCCCCACAGACCTGGGGGCTGCGGGCTTTCCTGCTGCCTTCAGCCTCGACAACACCCTTTCCCACTTGGCGTCGCGCCAGGCACAAAAATGGCCTATGGCTGGAGATGGGTCTCCCGCCCAAAGAGCCAGTAGGGAAAACTATGCCTTGTTCTAAAGCTCTTTGGGAACCGCTTGCGTAGCCCCACAGACCTGGGGGCTGCGGGCTTTCCTGCTGCCTTCAGCTTCAAAGCCACCCTTTCCCACTTGGCGTCGTGCCAGGCACAAAAATGGCCATATGTCTGCAGATGGGTCCCCTGCCCAAAGAGCCAGCAGGGAAAACTATGCCTTGTTCTAAAGCTCTTTGGGAACCGCTTGCGTAGCCCCACAGACCTGGGGGCTGCAGGCTTTCCTGCTGTCTTCAGCCTCAAAGCAACCCTTTCCCACTTGGCGCCCTATCAGGCACAAAAATGGCCTATGGCTGGAGATGGGTCCCATGCCCAAAGACCCAGCAAGGAAAACTATGCATTGTTCTAAAGCTCTTTGGGAACCGCTTGCGTAGCCCCACAGACCTGGGGGCTGCAGGCTTTGCTGCTGCCTTCAGACTCAAAGCCACCCTTTCCCACTTGGCGTCGCGCTAGGCACAAATTGGCCATACGGCTGGAGATGGGTCCCCCGCCCAAAGAGCCAGCAGGGAAAACTATGCCTTGTTCTAAAGCTCTTTGGGAACCACTTGCGTAGCCCCACAGACCTGGGGGCTGCAGGCTTTCCTGCTGCCTTCAGACTCGACACCACCCTTTCCCACTTGGCACCGCGCCAGGCAGAAAAATGGCCTATGGCTGGAGATGGGTCCCATGCCCAAAGAGCCAGCAGGGAAAACTATGCCTTGTTCTGAAGCTCTTTGGGAACCGCTTGCGTAGCCCTACAGACCTGGGGCTGCAGGCTTTCCTGCTGCCTTCAGCCTCAAAGCCACCCTTTCCCACTTGGCGCCCTATCAGGCACAAAAATGGCCTATGGCTGGAGATGGGTCCCATGCCCAAAGAGCCAGCAGGGAAAACTATGCCTTGTTCTAAAGCTCTTTGGGAACCGCTTGCTTGGCCCCACAGACCTGGGGGCTGCAGGCTTTCCTGCTGCCTTCAGCCTCAAAACCACCCTTTCCCACTACGCACTGCGCCAGGCACAAAAATGGCCATACGGCTGGAGATGGGTCCCATGCCCAAAGAGCCAGCAGGGAAAACTATGCCTTGTTCTAAAGCTCTTTGGGAACCGCTTGCGTAGCCCCACAGACCTGGGGGCTGCGGGCTCTCCTGCTGCCTTCAGCCTCGACACCACCCTTTCCCACTTGGCGCCGCGCCAGGCACAAAAATGGCCATACGGCTGGAGATGGGTCCCCCGCCCAAAGAGCCAGCAGGGAAAACTATGCCTTGTTCTAAAGCTCTTTGGGAACCGCTTGCGTAGCCCCACAGACCTGGGGGCTGCGGGCTTTCCTGCTGCCTTCAGACTCGACACCACCCTTTCCCACTTGGCATCGCGCCTGGCAGAAAAATGGCCTATGGCTGGAGATGGGTCCCATGCCCAAAGAGCCAGCAGGGAAAACTATGCCTTGTTCTAAAGCTCTTTGGGAACCGCTTGCGTAGCCCCACAGACCTTAGGGCTGCAGGCTTTGCTCCTGCCTTCAGCCTCAAAGCCACCCTTTCACACTTGGCACCGCGCCAGGCACAAAAATGGCCATACGGCTGGAGATGGGTCCCCCGCCCAAAGAGCCAGCAGGGAAAACTATGCCTTGTTCTAAAGCTCTTTGGGAACCGCTTGCGTAGCCCTACAGACCTGGGGGCTGCGGGCTTTGCTGCTGCCTTCAGCCTCAAAGCCACCCTTTCCCACTTGGCGCCGTGCCAGGCACAAAAATGGCCATACGGCTGGAGATGGGTCCCCCGCCCAAAGAGCCAGCAGGGAAAACTATGCCTTGTTCTAAAGCTCTTTGGGAACCGCTTGCGTAGCCCCACAGACCTGGGGGCTGCGGGCTTTCCTGCTGCCTTCAGCCTCGACACCACCCTTTCCCACTTGGCGCCGCGCTAGGCACAAAAATGGCCATACGGCTGGAGATGGGTCCCCCGCCCAAAGAGCCAGCAGGGAAAACTATGCCTTCTTCTAAAGCTCTTTGGGAACCGCTTGCGTAGCCCCACAGACCTGGGGGCTGCGGGCTTTGCTGCTGCCTTCAGCCTCGACACCACCCTTTCCCACTTGGCGCCGCGCCAGGCACAAAAATGGCCATACGGCTGGAGATGGGTCCCCCGCCCAAAGAGCCAGCAGGGAAAACTATGCCTTGTTCTAAAGCTCTTTGGGAACCGCTTGCGTAGCCCCACAGACCTGGGGGCTGCGGGCTTTGCTGCTGCCTTCAGCCTCAAAACCACCCTTTCCCACTTGGCGCCGGGCCAGGCACAAAAATTGCCATACGGCTGGAGATGGGTACCATGCCAAAAGAGCCAGCAGGGAAGACTATGCCTTGTTCTAAAGCTCTTTGGGAACCGCTTGCGTAGCCCCACAGACCTGGGGGTTGCGGGCTTTCCTGCTGCCTTCAGCCTCAAAACCACCCTTTCCCACTACGCACCGCGCCAGGCACAAAAATGGCCATACGATTGGAGATGGGTCCCCCGCCCAAAGAGCCAGCAGGGAAACTATGCCTTGTTCTAAAGCTCTTTGGGAACCGCTTGCGTAGCCCCACAGACCTGGGGGCTGCAGGCTTTCCTGCTGCCTTCAGACTCGACACCACCCATTCCCACTTGGCGCCGCGCCAGGCACAAAAATGGCCATACGGCTGGAGATGGGTCCCCCGCCCAAAGAACAAGCAGGGAAAACTATGCCTTGTTCTAAAGCTCTTTGGGAACCGCTTGCGTAGCCCCACAGACCTGGGGGCTGCGGGCTTTCCTGCTGCCTTCAGACTCGACACCACCCTTTCCCACTTGGCACCGCGCCAGGCACAAAAATGGCCATACAGCTGGAGATGGGTTCCCCGCCCAAAGAGCCAGCAGGGAAAACTATGCCTTGTTCTAAAGCTCTTTGGGAACCGCTTGCGTAGCCCCACAGACCTGGGGGCTGCAGGCTTTGCTGCTGCCTTCAACCTCAAAGCCACCCTTTTCCACTGGACGACGCATCAGGCACAAAAATGGCCATATGGCTGGAGATGGGTCTCCTGCCCAAAGAGCCAGCAAGGAAAACTATGCCTTGTTCTAAAGCTCTTTGGGAACCACTTGCGTAGCTCCACAGACCTGGGAGCTGCGGGCTTTCCTGCTGCCTTCAGCCTCGACACCACCCTTTCCCACTTGGCGCCGCGCCAGGCACAAAAATGGCCATACGGCTGGAGATGGGTCCCCCGCCCAAGGAGCCAGCAGGGAAAACTATGCCTTGTTCTAAAGCTCTTTGGGAACCGCTTGCGTAGCCCCACAGACCTGGGGGCTGCAGGCTTTCCTGCTGCCTTCAACCTCGACACCACCCTTTCCCACTTGGCGTCGCGCCAGGCACAAAAATGGCCTATGGCTGGAGATGGGTCCCCTGCCCAAAGAGCCAGCAGGGAAAACTATGCCTTGTTCTAAAGCTCTTTGGGAACCGCTTGCGTAGCCCTACAGACCTGGGGGCTTCGGGCTTTGCTGCTGCCTTCAGCCTCGACACCACCCTTTCCCACTTGGCGCCGGGCCAGGCACAAAAATGGCCTATGGCTGGAGATGGGTCTCATGCCCAAAGAGCCAGCAAGGAAAACTATGCCTTGTTCTAAAGCTCTTTGGGAACCGCTTGCGTAGCCCCACAGACCTGGGGGCTGCGGGCTTTCCTGCTGCCTTCAGCCTCAAAGCCACCCTTTCCCATTACGCACCGCGCCAGGCACAAAAATGGCCTATGGCTGGAGATGGGTCCCATGCCCAAAGAGCCATCACGGAAAACTATGCCTTGTTCTAAAGCTCTTTGGGAACAGCTTCCTTGGCCCCACAGAGCTGTGGGCTGCAGGCTTTCCTGCTGCCTTCAGCCTCAAAACCACCCTTTCACACTACGCACCGCGCCAGGCACAAAAATGGCCATACGGCTGGAGATGGGTCCCCCGCCCAAAGAGCCAGCAGGGAAAACTATGCCTTGTTCTAAAGCTCTTTGGGAACCGCTTGCGTAGCCCCACAGACCTGGGGGCTGTGGGCTTTCCTGCTGCCTTCAGCCTCGACACCACCCTTTCCCACTTGGCGCCGGGCCAGGCACAAAAATGGCCATACGGCTGGAGATGGGTCCCCCGCCCAAAGAGCCAGCAGGGAAAACTATGCCTTGTTCTAAAGCTCTTTGGGAACCGCTTGCGTAGCCCCACAGACCTGGGGGCTGCAGGCTTTCCTGCTGCCTTCAGCCTCAAAGCCACCCTTTCCCACTTGGCGCCGCGCCAGGCACAAAAATGGCCTATGGCTGGAGATGGGTCCCCCGCCCAAAGAGCCAGCAGGGAAAACTATGCCTTGTTCTAAAGCTCTTTGGGAACCACTTGCGTAGCCCCACAGACGTGGGGCCTGCAGGCTTTCCTGCTGCCTTCAGCCTCGACACCACCCTTTCCCACTTGGCGCCGCGCCAGGCACAAAAATGGCCTATGGCTGGAGATGGGTCCCCCGCCCAAAGAGCCAGCAGGGAAAACTATGCCTTGTTCTAAAGCCATTTGGGAAACGCTTGCGTAGCCCCACAGACCTGGGGGCTGCGGGCTTTGCTGCTGCCTTCAGCCTCGACACCACCATTTCCCACTTGGCACTGCGCCAGGCACAAAAATGGCCTATGGCTGGAGATGGGTCCCCGGCCCAGAGAGCCAGCAGGGAAGACTATGCCTTGTTCTAAAGCTCTTTGGGAACCGCTTGCGTAGCCCCACAGACCTGGGGGCTGCAGACTTTCCTGCTGCCTTCAGCCTCAAAGCCACCCTTTCCCATTTGGCGCCGCGCTAGGCACAAAAATGGCCATACGGCTGGAGATGGGTCCCCCGCCCAAAGAGCCAGCAGGGAAAACTATGCCTTGTTCTAAAGCTCTTTGGGAACCGCTTGCGTAGCCCCAGAGACCTGGGGGCTGCGGGCTTTCCTGCTGCCTTCAGCCTCGACACCACCCTTTCCCACTTGGCGCCGCGCCAGGCACAAAAATGGCCATACGGCTGGAGATGGGTCCCCCGCCCAAAGAGCCAGCAGGGAAAACTATGCCTTGTTCTAAAGCTCTTTGGGAACCGCTTGCGTAGCCCCACAGACCTGGGGGCTGCAGGCTTTCCTGCTGCCTTCAGCCTCAAAGCCACCCTTTCCCACTTGGCGCCGCGCCAGGCACAAAAATGGCCTATGGCTGGAGATGGGTCCCCCGCCCAAAGAGCCAGCAGGGAAAACTATGCCTTGTTCTAAAGCTCTTTGGGAACCACTTGCGTAGCCCCACAGACGTGGGGCCTGCAGGCTTTCCTGCTGCCTTCAGCCTCGACACCACCCTTTCCCACTTGGCGCCGCGCCAGGCACAAAAATGGCCTATGGCTGGAGATGGGTCCCCCGCCCAAAGAGCCAGCAGGGAAAACTATGCCTTGTTCTAAAGCTCTTTGGGAAACGCTTGCGTAGCCCCACAGACCTGGGGGCTGCGGGCTTTGCTGCTGCCTTCAGCCTCGACACCACCATTTCCCACTTGGCACTGCGCCAGGCACAAAAATGGCCTATGGCTGGAGATGGGTCCCCGGCCCAGAGAGCCAGCAGGGAAGACTATGCCTTGTTCTAAAGCTCTTTGGGAACCGCTTGCGTAGCCCCACAGACCTGGGGGCTGCAGACTTTCCTGCTGCCTTCAGCCTCAAAGCCACCCTTTCCCATTTGGCGCCGCGCTAGGCACAAAAATGGCCATACGGCTGGAGATGGGTCCCCCGCCCAAAGAGCCAGCAGGGAAAACTATGCCTTGTTCTAAAGCTCTTTGGGAACCGCTTGCGTAGCCCCAGAGACCTGGGGGCTGCGGGCTTTCCTGCTGCCTTCAGCCTCGACACCACCCTTTCCCACTTGGCGCCGCGCCAGGCACAAAAATGGCCATACGGCTGGAGATGGGTCCCATGCCCAAAGAGCCAGCAGGGAAAACTATGCCTTGTTCTAAAGCTCTTTGGGAACCGCTTGTGTAGCCCCACAGACCTGGGGGCTGCAGGCTTTCCTGCTGCCTTCAACCTCGACACCACCCTTTCCCACTTGGCGTCGCGCCAGGCACAAAAATGGCCTATGGCTGGAGATGGGTCCCATGCCCAAAGAGCCAGCAGGGAAAACTATGCCTTGTTCTAAAGCTTTTTGGGAACCGCTTGCGTAGCCCTACAGACCTGGGGGCTGCGGGCTTTCCTGCTGCCTTCAGCCTCGACAACACCCTTTCCCACTTGGCGTCGCGCCAGGCACAAAAATGGCCTATGGCTGGAGATGGGTCTCCCGCCCAAAGAGCCAGTAGGGAAAACTATGCCTTGTTCTAAAGCTCTTTGGGAACCGCTTGCGTAGCCCCACAGACCTGGGGGCTGCGGGCTTTCCTGCTGCCTTCAGCGTCAAAGCCACCCTTTCCCACTTGGCGTCGTGCCAGGCACAAAAATGGCCATATGTCTGCAGATGGGTCCCCCGCCCAAAGAGCCAGCAGGGAAAACTATGCCTTGTTCTAAAGCTCTTTGGGAACCGCTTGCGTAGCCCCACAGACCTGGGGGCTGCGGGCTTTCCTGCTGTCTTCAGCCTCAAAGCAACCCTTTCCCACTTGGCGCCCTATCAGGCACAAAAATGGCCTATGGCTGGAGATGGGTCCCATGCCTAAAGAGCCAGCAGGGAAAACTATGCCTTGTTCTAAAGCTCTTTGGGAACTGCTTGCGTAGCCCCACAGACCTGGGGGCTGCGGGCTTTGCTGCTGCCTTCAGCCTCAAAGCCACCCTTTCCCACTTGGCGCCGCGCCAGGCACAAAAATGGCCATACGGCTGGAGATGGGTCCCCCGCCCAAAGAGCCAGCAGGGAAAACTATGCCTTGTTCTAAAGCTCTTTGGGAACCGCTTGTGTGGCCCCACAGACCTGGGGGCTGCGGGCTTTCCTGCTGCCTTCAGCCTCGACAACACCCTTTCCCACTTGGCGTCGCGCCAGGCACAAAAATGGCCTATGGCTGGAGATGGGTCTCCCGCCCAAAGAGCCAGCAGGGAAAACTATGCCTTGTTCTAAAGCTCTTTGGGAACCGCTTGCGTAGCCGCACAGACCTGGGGGCTGCGGGCTTTGCTGCTGCCTTCAGCCTCAAAGCCACCCTTTCCCACTTTGCGCCGGGCCAGGCGCAAAAATGGCCGTACGGCTGGAGATGGGTCCCCCGCCCAAAGAGCCAGCAGGGAAAACTATGCCTTGTTCTAAAGATCTTTCTGATCCGCTTGTGTAGCCGCACAGACCTGGGGGCTGCAGGCTTTCCTGCTGCCTTCAGCCTCAAAACCATCCTATGCCACTACGCACCGCGCCAGGCACAAAAATAGCCATACGGCTGGAGATGGGTCCCCCGCCCAAAGAGCCAGCAGTGAAAACTATGCCTTGTTCTAAAGCTCTTTGGGAACCGCTTGTGTAGCCGCACAGACCTGGGGGCTGCAGTCTTTGCTGCTGCCTTCAGCCTCAAAACCATCCTATGCCACTACGCACCGCGCCAGGCACAAAAATAGCCATACGGCTGGAGATGGGTCCCCCGCCCAAAGAGCCAGCAGGGAAAACTATGCCTTGTTCTAAAGCTCTTTGGGAACCGCTTGCGTAGCCCCACACACCTGGGGGCTGCAGGCTTTCCTGCTGCCTTCAGCCTCGACAGCACCCTTTCCCACTTGGCTTCGTGCCAGGCACAAAAATGGCCTATGGCTGGAGATGGGTCCCATGCCCTAAGAGCCAGCTGGGAAAACTATGACTTGTTCTAAAGCTCTTTGGGAACCGCTTGCGTAGCACCACAGACCTGGGGGCTGCAGGCTTTGCTCCTGCCTTCAGCCTCAAAGCCACCCTTTCCCACCTGGCGCCGCGCCAGGCTCAAAAATGGCCATACGGCTGGAGATGGGTCCCCCGCCCAGAGAGCCAGCAGGGAAAACTATGCCTTGTTCTAAAGCTCTTTGGGAACCGCTTGCGTAGCCCCACAGACCTGGGGGCTGCGGGCTTTGCTGCTGCCTTCAGCCTCGACACCACCCTTTCCCACTTGGCGCCCTATCAAGCACAAAAATGGCCTATGGCTGGAGATGGGTCCCATGCCCAAAGAGCCAGCAGGGAAAACTATGCCTTGTTCTAAAGCTCTTTGGGAACCGCTTGCGTAGCCCCACAGACCTGGGGGCTGCGGGCTTTCCTGCTGCCTTCAGCCTCAAAACCACCCTTTCCCACTTGGCTCCCGGCCAGGCACAAAAATGGCCATACGGCTGGAGATGGGTCCCCCGCCCAAAGAGCCAGCAGGGAAAATTATGCCTTGTTTTAAAGCTCTTTGGGAACCGCTTGCGTAGCCCTACAGACCTGGGGGCTGCGGGCTTTCCTGCTGCCTTCAAGCCTCAAAGCCACCCTTTCCCACTGGGCGCCGGGCCAGGCACAAAAATGGCCTGTGGCTGGAGATGGGTCCCCCGCCCAAAGAGCCAGCAGGGAAAACTATGCCTTGTTCTAAAGCTCTTTGGGAACCGCTTGCTTGGCCCCACAGACCTGGGGGCTGCAGTCTTTGCTGCTGCCTTCAAGCCTCAAAGCCACCCTTTCCCACTTGGCGCCCTATCAAGCACAAAAATGGCCTATGGCTGGAGATGGGTCCCATGCCCAAAGAGCCAGCAGGGAAAACTATGCCTTGTTCTAAAGCTCTTTGGGAACCGCTTGCTTGGCCCCACAGACCTGGGGGCTGCGGGCTTTCCTGCTGCCTTCAGCCTCAAAGCCACCCTTTCCCACTTGGCGCCGCGCCAGGCACAAAAATGGCCATACGGCTGGAGATGGGTCCCCCGCCCAAAGAGCCAGCAGGGAAAACTATGCCTTGTTCTAAAGCTCTTTGGGAACCGCTTGCGTAGCCCCACAGACCTGGGGGCTGCGGGCTTTGCTGCTGCCTTCAGCCTCAAAGCCACCCTTTCCCACTTGGCGCCTTGCCAGGCACAAAAATGGCCATACGGCTGGAGATGGGTCCCCCGCCCAAAGAGCCAGCAGGGAAAACTATGCCTTGTTCTAAAGCTCTTTGGGAACCGCTTGCTTGGCCCCACAGACCTGGGGGCTGCAGTCTTTGCTGCTGCCTTCAGCCCCAACACCACCCTTTCCCACTTGGCGCCGGGCCAGGGACAAAAATGGCCATACGGCTGGAGATGGGTCCCCCGCCCAAAGAGCCAGCAGGGAAAACTATGCCTTGTTCTAAAGCTCTTTGGTGAACCGCTTGCGTAGCCCCACAGACCTGGGGGCTGCGGGCTTTCCTGCTGCCTTCAGCGTCAAAACCACCCTTTCCCACTACGCACCGCGCCAGGCACAAAAATGGCCATACGGCTGGAGATGGGTCCCCCGCCCAAAGAGCCAGCAGGGAAAACTATGCCTTGTTCTAAAGCTCTTTGGGAACCGCTTGCTTGGCCCCACAGACGTGGGGGCTGCGGGCTTTCCTGCTGCCTTCAGCCTCAAAACCACCCTATGCCACTACGCACCGCGTCAGGCACAAAAATAGCCATACGGCTGGAGATGGGTCCCCCGCCCAAAGAGCCAGCAGGGAAAACTATGCCTTGTTCTAAAGCTCTTTGGGAACCGCTTGCGTAGCCCCACAGACCTGGGGGTTGCGGGCTTTCCTGCTGCCTTCAGCCTCAAAACCACCCTTTCCCACTTGGCCCCCGGCCAGGCACAAAAATGGCCATACGATTGGAGATGGGTCCCCCGCCCAAAGAGCCAGCAGGGAAAACTATGCCTTGTTCTAAAGCTCTTTGGGAACCGCTTGCGTAGCCCCACAGACCTGGGGGCTGCAGGCTTTCCTGCTGCCTTCAGACTCGACACCACCCATTCCCACTTGGCGCCGCGCCAGGCACAAAAATGGCCATACGGCTGGAGATGGGTCCCCCGCCCAAAGAGCCAGCAGGGAAAACTATGCCTTGTTCTAAAGCTCTTTGGGAACCGCTTGCGTAGCCCCACAGACCTGGGGGCTGCGGGCTTTCCTGCTGCCTTCAGACTCGACACCACCCTTTCCCACTTGGCACCGCGCCAGGCACAAAAATGGCCATACAGCTGGAGATGGGTCCCCCGCCCAAAGAGCCAGCAGGGAAAACTATGCCTTGTTCTAAAGCTCTTTGGGAACCGCTTGCGTAGCCCCACAGACCTGGGGGCTGCAGGCTTTGCTGCTGCCTTCAACCTCAAAGCCACCCTTTTCCACTGGACGCCGCATCAGGCACAAAAATGGCCATATGGCTGGAGATGGGTCCCCTGCCCAAAGAGCCAGCAAGGAAAACTATGCCTTGTTCTAAAGCTCTTTGGGAACCACTTGCGTAGCTCCACAGACCTTGGAGCTGCGGACTTTCCTGCTGCCTTCAGCCTCGACACCACCCTTTCCCACTGGGCGCCGCGCCAGGCACAAAAATGGCCATACGGCTGGAGATGGGTCCCCCGCCCAAGGAGCCAGCAGGGAAAACTATGCCTTGTTCTAAAGCTCTTTGGGAACCGCTTGCGTAGCCCCACAGACCTGGGGGCTGCAGGCTTTCCTGCTGCCTTCAACCTCGACACCACCCTTTCCCACTTGGCGTCGCGCCAGGCACAAAAATGGCCTATGGCTGGAGATGGGTCCCCCGCCCAAAGAGCCAGCAGGGAAAACTATGCCTTGTTCTAAAGCTCTTTGGGAACCGCTTGCGTAGCCCTACAGACCTGGGGGCTTCGGGCTTTGCTGCTGCCTTCAGCCTCGACACCACCCTTTCCCACTTGGCGCCGGGCCAGGCACAAAAATGGCCTATGGCTGGAGATGGGTCTCATGCCCAAAGAGCCAGCAAGGAAAACTATGCCTTGTTCTAAAGCTCTTTGGGAACCGCTTGCGTAGCCCCACAGACCTGGGGGCTGCGGGCTTTCCTGCTGCCTTCAGCCTCAAAGCCACCCTTTCCCATTACGCACCGCGCCAGGCACAAAAATGGGCTATGGCTGGAGATGGGTCCCATGCCCAAAGAGCCATCACGGAAAACTATGCCTTGTTCTAAAGCTCTTTGGGAACAGCTTCCTTGGGCCCACAGAGCTGTGGGCTGCAGGCTTTCCTGCTGCCTTCAGCCTCAAAACCACCCTTTCACACTACGCACCGCGCCAGGCACAAAAATGGCCATACGGCTGGAGATGGGTCCCCCGCCCAAAGAGCCAGCAGGGAAAACTATGCCTTGTTCTAAAGCTCTTTGGGAACCGCTTGCGTAGCCCCACAGACCTGGGGGCTGTGGGCTTTGCTGCTGCCTTCAGCCTCGACACCACCCTTTCCCACTTGGCGCCGGGCCAGGCACAAAAATGGCCATACGGCTGGAGATGGGTCCCCCGCCCAAAGAGCCAGCTGGGAAAACTATGCCTTGTTCTAAAGCTCTTTGGGAACCACTTGCGTAGCCCCACAGACGTGGGGCCTGCAGGCTTTCCTGCTGCCTTCAGCCTCGACACCACCCTTTCCCACTTGGCGCCGCGCCAGGCACAAAAATGGCCTATGGCTGGAGATGGGTCCCCCGCCCAAAGAGCCAGCAGGGAAAACTATGCCTTGTTCTAAAGCTCTTTGGGAAACGCTTGCGTAGCCCCACAGACCTGGGGGCTGCGGGCTTTCCTGCTGCCTTCAGCCTCGACACCACCCTTTCCCACTTGGCACTGCGCCAGGCACAAAAATGGCCTATGGCTGGAGATGGGTCCCCGGCCCAGAGAGCCAGCAGGGAAGACTATGCCTTGTTCTAAAGCTCTTTGGGAACCGCTTGCGTAGCCCCACAGACCTGGGGGCTGCAGACTTTCCTGCTGCCTTCAGCCTCAAAGCCACCCTTTCCCATTTGGCGCCGCGCTAGGCACAAAAATGGCCATACGGCTGGAGATGGGTCCCCCGCCCAAAGAGCCAGCAGGGAAAACTATGCCTTGTTCTAAAGCTCTTTGGGAACCGCTTGCGTAGCCCCACAGACCTGGGGGCTGCGGGCTTTCCTGCTACCTTCAGCCTCGACACCACCCTTTCCCACTTGGCGCCGCGCCAGGCACAAAAATGGCCATACGGCTGGAGATGGGTCCCATGCCCAAAGAGCCAGCAGGGAAAACTATGCCTTGTTCTAAAGCTCTTTGGGAACCGCTTGCGTAGCCCCACAGACCTGGGGGCTGCGGGCTTTCCTGCTGCCTTCAGCCTCGACAACACCCTTTCCCACTTGGCGTCGCGCCAGGCACAAAAATGGCCTATGGCTGGAGATGGGTTTCCCGCCCAAAGAGCCAGTAGGGAAAACTATGCCTTGTTCTAAAGCTCTTTGGGAACCGCTTGCGTAGCCCCACAGACCTGGGGGCTGCGGGCTTTCCTGCTGCCTTCAGCGTCAAAGCCACCCTTTCCCACTTGGCGTCGTGCCAGGCACAAAAATGGCCATATATCTGCAGATGGGTCCCCCGCCCAAAGAGCCAGCAGGGAAAACTATGCCTTGTTCTAAAGCTCTTTGGGAACCGCTTGCGTAGCCCCACAGACCTGGGGGCTGCGGGCTTTCCTGCTGTCTTCAGCCTCAAAGCAACCCTTTCCCACTTGGCGCCCTATCAGGCACAAAAATGGCCTATGGCTGGAGATGGGTCCCATGCCTAAAGAGCCAGCAGGGAAAACTATGCCTTGTTCTAAAGCTCTTTGGGAACTGCTTGCGTAGCCCCACAGACCTGGGGGCTGCGGGCTTTGCTGCTGCCTTCAGCCTCAAAGCCACCCTTTCCCACTTGGCGCCGCGCCAGGCACAAAAATGGCCATACGGCTGGAGATGGGTCCCCCGCCCAAAGAGCCAGCAGGGAAAACTATGCCTTGTTCTAAAGCTCTTTGGGAACCGCTTGTGTGGCCCCACAGACCTGGGGGCTGCGGGCTTTCCTGCTGCCTTCAGCCTCGACAGCACCCTTTCCCACTTGGCTTCGTGCCAGGCACAAAAATGGCCTATGGCTGGAGATGGGTCCCATGCCCTAAGAGCCAGCAGGGAAAACTATGCCTTGTTCTAAAGCTCTTTGGGAACCGCTTGCGTAGCACCACAGACCTGGGGGCTGCAGGCTTTGCTCCTGCCTTCAGCCTCAAAGCCACCCTTTCCCACCTGGCGCCGCGCCAGGCTCAAAAATGGCCATACGGCTGGAGATGGGTCCCCCGCCCAGAGAGCCAGCAGGGAAAACTATGCCTTGTTCTAAAGCTCTTTGGGAACCGCTTGCGTAGCCCCACAGACCTGGGGGCTGCGGGCTTTGCTGCTGCCTTCAGCCTCGACACCACCCTTTCCCACTTGGCGCCCTATCAAGCACAAAAATGGCCTATGGCTGGAGATGGGTCCCATGCCCAAAGAGCCAGCAGGGAAAACTATGCCTTGTTCTAAAGCTCTTTGGGAACCACTTGCGTAGCCCCACAGACCTGGGGGCTGCGGGCTTTCCTGCTGCCTTCAGCCTCAAAACCACCCTTTCCCACTTGGCTCCCGGCCAGGCACAAAAATGGCCATACGGCTGGAGATGGGTCCCCCGCCCAAAGAGCCAGCAGGGAAAATTATGCCTTGTTTTAAAGCTCTTTGGGAACCGCTTGCGTAGCCCTACAGACCTGGGGGCTGCGGGCTTTCCTGCTGCCTTCAAGCCTCAAAGCCACCCTTTCCCACTGGGCGCCGGGCCAGGCACAAAAATGGCCTGTGGCTGGAGATGGGTCCCCCGCCCAAAGAGCCAGCAGGGAAAACTATGCCTTGTTCTAAAGCTCTTTGGGAACCGCTTGCTTGGCCCCACAGACCTGGGGGCTGCAGTCTTTGCTGCTGCCTTCAGCCTCAAAGCCACCCTTTCCCACTTGGCGCCCTATCAAGCACAAAAATGGCCTATGGCTGGAGATGGGTCCCATGCCCAAAGAGCCAGCAGGGAAAACTATGCCTTGTTCTAAAGCTCTTTGGGAACCGCTTGCTTGGCCCCACAGACCTGGGGGCTGCGGGCTTTCCTGCTGCCTTCAGCCTCAAAGCCACCCTTTCCCACTTGGCGCCTTACCAGGCACAAAAATGGCCATACGGCTGGAGATGGGTCCCCCGCCCAAAGAGCCAGCAGGGAAAACTATGCCTTGTTCTAAAGCTCTTTGGGAACCGCTTGCTTGGCCCCACAGACCTGGGGGCTGCAGTCTTTGCTGCTGCCTTCAGCCCCAACACCACCCTTTCCCACTTGGCGCCGGGCCAGGGACAAAAATGGCCATACGGCTGGAGATGGGTCCCCCGCCCAAAGAGCCAGCAGGGAAAACTATGCCTTGTTCTAAAGCTCTTTGGTGAACCGCTTGCGTAGCCCCACAGACCTGGGGGCTGCGGGCTTTCCTGCTGCCTTCAGCGTCAAAACCACCCTTTCCCACTACGCACCGCGCCAGGCACAAAAATGGCCATACGGCTGGAGATGGGTCCCCCGCCCAAAGAGCCAGCAGGGAAAACTATGCCTTGTTCTAAAGCTCTTTGGGAACCGCTTGCTTGGCCCCACAGACGTGGGGGCTGCGGGCTTTCCTGCTGCCTTCAGCCTCAAAACCACCCTATGCCACTACGCACCGCGTCAGGCACAAAAATAGCCATACGGCTGGAGATGGGTCCCCCACCCAAAGAGCCAGCAGGGAAAACTATGCCTTGTTCTAAAGCTCTTTGGGAACCGCTTGCGTAGCCCCACAGACCTGGGGGCTGCAGGCTTTCCTGCTGTCTTTAGCCTCAAAGCCACCCTTTCCCACTTGGCGCCCTATTAGGCACAAAAATGGCCTATGGGTGGAGATGGGTCCCATGCCCAAAGAGCCAGCAGGGAAAACTATGCCTTGTTCTAAAGCTCTTTGGGAACCGCTTGCGTAGCCCCACAGACCTGGGGGCTGCGGGCTTTCCTGCTGCCTTCAGCCTCAAAGCCACCCTTTCCCACTTGGCGCTGCGCCATGCACAAAAATGGCCATACGGCTGGAGATGGGTCCCCCGCCCAAAGAGCCAGCAGGGAAAACTATGCCTTGTTCTAAAGCTCTTTGGGAACTGCTTGCGTAGCTCCACAGACCTGGGGGCTGCGGGCTTTCCTGCTGCCTTTAGCCTCGACACCACCCTTTCCCTCTTGGCGCCGCGCCAGGCACAAAAATGGCCGTACGGCTGGAGATGGGTCCCCCGCCCAAAGAGCCAGCAGGGAAAATTATGCCTTGTTCTAAAGCTCTTTGGGAACCGCTTGCGTAGCCGCACAGACCTGGGGGCTGCGGGCTTTGCTGCTGCCTTCAGCCTCGACAGCACCCTTTCCCACTTGGCGCCCTATCAAGCACAAAAATGGCCTATGGCTGGAGATGGGTCCCATGCCCAAAGAGCCAGCAGGGAAAACTATGCCTTGTTCTAAAGCTCTTTGGGAACCGCTTGCGTAGCCCCACACACGTGGGGGCTGCGGGCTTTCCTGCTGCCTTCAGCCTCAAAACCACCCTTTCCCACTTGGCCCCCGGCCAGGCAAAAAAATGGCCATACGGCTGGAGATGGGTCCCCCGCCCAAAGAGCCAGCAGGGAAAACTATGCCTTGTTGTAAAGCTCTTTGGGAACCGCTTTCGTAGCCCCACAGACCTGGGGGCTGCAGGCTTTGCTGCTGCCTTCAGCCTCAAAACAACCCTTTCCCACTTGGCGCTGCGCCAGGCACAAAAATGGCCATACGGCTGGAGATGGGTCCCCCGCCCAAAGAGCCAGCAGGGAAAATTATGCCTTGTTCTAAAGCTCTTTGGGAACCGCTTGCGTAGCCCCACAGACCTGGGGGCTGCGGGCTTTCCTGCTGCCTTCAGTCTCAAAGCCACCCTTTCCCACTTGGCGCCGGGCCAGGCACAAAAATGGCCATACGGCTGGAGATGGGTCCCCTGCCAAAAGAACCAGCAGGGAAAACTATGCCTTGTTCTAACGCTCTTTGGGAACCGCTTGCGTAGCCCCACAGACCTGGGGGCTGCGGGCTTTCCTGCTGCCTTCAGCCTCAAAGCCACCCTTTCGCACTTGGGGCTTCGCCAGGCACAAAAATGGCCATATGGCTGGAGATGGGTCCCCCGCCCAAAGAGCGAGCAGGGAAAACTATGCCTTGTTCTAAAGCTCTTTGGGAAACGCTTGCGTAGCCCCACAGACCTGGGGGCTGCGGGCTTTCCTGCTGCCTTCAGCCTCGACACCACGCTTTCCCACTTGGCGCTGGGCCAGGGACAAAAATGGCCATACGGCTGGAGATGGGTCCCATGCCCAAAGAGCCAGCAGGGAAAACTATGCCTTGTTCTAAAGCTCTTTGGGAACCGCTTGCTTGGCCCCACAGACCTGGGGGCTGCAGGCTTTGCTGCTGCCTTCAGCCTCGACACCACCCTTACCCACTTGGCGCCGCGCCAGGCACAAAAATGGCCATACGGCTGGAGATGGGTCCCCCGCCCAAAGAGCCAGCAGGGAAAACTATGCCTTGTTCTAAAGCTCTTTGGGAACCGCTTGCTTGGCCCCACAGACCTGGGGGCTGCGGGCTTTCCTGCTGCCTTCAGCCTCAAAACCACCCTTTCCCACTACGCACCGCGCCAGGCACAAAAATGGCCATACGGCTGGAGATGGGTCCCCCGCCCAAAGAGCCAGCAGGGAAAACTATGCCTTGTTCTAAAGCTCTTTGGGAACCGCTTGCTTGGCCCCACAGACGTGGGGGCTGCGGGCTTTCCTGCTGCCTTCAGCCTCAAAACCACCCTATGCCACTACGCACCGCGTCAGGCACAAAAATAGCCATACGGCTGGAGATGGGTCCCCCACCCAAAGAGCCAGCAGGGAAAACTATGCCTTGTTCTAAAGGTCTTTGGGAACCGCTTGCGTAGCCCCACAGACCTGGGGGCTGCAGGCTTTCCTGCTGTCTTCAGCCTCAAAGCCACCCTTTCCCACTTGGCGCCCTATCAGGCACAAAAATGGCCTATGGGTGGAGATGGGTCCCATGCCCAAAGAGCCAGCAGGGAAAACTATGCCTTGTTCTAAAGCTCTTTGGGAACCGCTTGCGTAGCCCCACAGACCTTGGGGCTGCGGGCTTTCCTGCTGCCTTCAGCCTCGACAGCACCCTTTCCCACTTGGCTTCGCGCCAGGCACAAAAATGGCCTATGGCTGGAGATGGGTCCCATGCCCTAAGAGCCAGCTGGGAAAACTATGCCTTCTTCTAAAGCTCTTTGGGAACCGCTTGCGTAGCACCACAGACCTGGGGGCTGCAGGCTTTGCTCCTGCCTTCAGCCTCAAAGCCACCCTTTCCCACCTGGCGCCGCGCCAGGCTCAAAAATGGCCATACGGCTGGAGATGGGTCCCCCGCCCAGAGAGCCAGCAGGGAAAACTATGCCTTGTTCTAAAGCTCTTTGGGAACCGCTTGCGTAGCCCCACAGACCTGGGGGCTGCGGGCTTTCCTGCTGCCTTTAGCCTCGACACCACCCTTTCCCACTTGGCGCCGCGCCAGGCTCAAAAATGGCCATACGGCTGGAGATGGGTCCCCCGCCCAGAGAGCCAGCAGGGAAAACTATGCCTTGTTCTAAAGCTCTTTGGGAACCGCTTGCGTAGCCCCACAGACCTGGGGGCTGCGGGCTTTCCTGCTGCCTTCAAGCCTCAAAGCCACCCTTTCCCACTGGGCGCCGGGCCAGGCACAAAAATGGCCTATGGCTGGAGATGGGTCCCCCGAACAAAGAGCCAGCAGGGAAAACTATGCCTTGTTCTAAAGCTCTTTGGGAACTGCTTGCGTAGCCCCACAGACCTGGGGGCTGCAGGCTTTCCTGCTGCCTTCAGCCTCAAAGCCACCCTTTCCCACTTGGCGCCCTATCAAGCACAAAAATGGCCTATGGCTGGAGATGGGTCCCAGGCCCAAAGAGCCAGCAGGGAAAACTATGCCTTGTTCTAAAGCTCTTTGGGAACCGCTTGCTTGGCCCCACAGACGTGGGGGCTGCGGGCTTTCCTGCTGCCTTCAGCCTCGACACCACCCTTTCCCACTTGGCGCCGCGCCAGGCACAAAAATGGCCATACGGCTGGAGATGGGTCCCCCGCCCAGAGAGCCAGCAGGGAAAACTATGCCTTGTTCTAAAGCTCTTTGGGAACCGCTTGCGTAGCCCCACAGACCTGGGGGCTGCGGGCTTTCCTGCTGCCTTCACCCTCAAAACCACCCTTTCCCACTTGGCACTGCTCCAGGCTCAAAAATGGCCATACGGCTGGAGATGGGTCCCCCACCCAAAGAGCCAGCAGGGAAAACTATGCCTTGTTCTAAAGCTCTTTGGGAACCGCTTGCGTAGCCCCACAGACCTGGGGGCTGCAGGCTTTCCTGCTGTCTTTAGCCTCAAAGCCACCCTTTCCCACTTGGCGCCCTATCAGGCACAAAAATGGCCTATGGGTGGAGATGGGTCCCATGCCCAAAGAGCCAGCAGGGAAAACTATGCCTTGTTCTAAAGCTCTTTGGGAACCGCTTGCGTAGCCCCACAGACCTGGGGGCTGCGGGCTTTCCTGCTGCCTTCAGCCTCAAAGCCACCCTTTCACACTTGGCACCGCGCCAGGCACAAAAATGGCCATACGGCTGGAGATGGGTCCCCCGCCCAAAGAGCCAGCAGGGAAAACTATGCCTTGTTCTAAAGCTCTTTGGGAACTGCTTGCGTAGCTCCACAGACCTGGGGGCTGCGGGCTTTCCTGCTGCCTTTAGCCTCGACACCACCCTTTCCCTCTTGGCGCCGCGCCAGGCACAAAAATGGCCGTACGGCTGGAGATGGGTCCCCCGCCCAGAGAGCCAGCAGGGAAAATTATGCCTTGTTCTAAAGCTCTTTGGGAACCGCTTGCGTAGCCGCACAGACCTGGGGGCTGCGGGCTTTCCTGCTGCCTTCAGCCTCGACACCACCCTTTCCCACTTGGCGCCCTATCAAGCACAAAAATGGCCTATGGCTGGAGATGGGTCCCATGCCCAAAGAGCCAGCAGGGAAAACTATGCCTTGTTCTAAAGCTCTTTGGGAACCGCTTGCGTAGCCCCACAGACCTGGGGGCTGCAGGCTTTGCTGCTGCCTTCAGCCTCAAAACCACCCTTTCCCACTTGGCGCTGCGCCAGGCACAAAAATGGCCATATGGCTGGAGATGGGTCCCCCGCCCAAAGAGCCAGCAGGGAAAATTATGCCTTGTTCTAAAGCTCTTTGGGAACCGCTTGCGTAGCCCCACAGACCTGGGGACTGCGGGCTTTCCTGCTGCCTTCAAGCCTCAAAGCCACCCTTTCCCACTGGGCGCCGGGCCAGGCACAAAAATGGCCTATGGCTGGAGATGGGTCCCCCGCCCAAAGAGCGAGCAGGGAAAACTATGCCTTGTTCTAAAGCTCTTTGGGAACCGCTTGCGTAGCCCCACAGACCTGGGGGCTGTGGGCTTTCCTGCTGCCTTCAGCCTCAAAACCACCCTTTCCCACTACGCAACGCGCCAGGCATAAAAATAGCCATACGACTGGAGATGGGTCCCCCGCCCAAAGAGCCAGCAGGGAAAACTATGCCTTGTTCTAAAGCTCTTTGGGAACCGCTTGCGTAGCCCCACAGACCTTGGGGCTGCAGGCTTTCCTGCTGCCTTCAGCCTCGACAGCACCCTTTCCCAGTTGGCTTCGCGCCAGGCACAAAAATGGCCTATGGCTGGAGATGGGTCCCATGCCCTAAGAGACAGCTGGGAAAACTATGCCTTCTTCTAAAGCTCTTTGGGAACCGCTTGCGTAGCACCACAGACCTGGGGGCTGCAGGCTTTGCTCCTGCCTTTAGCCTCAAAGCCACCCTTTCCCACCTGGCGCCGCGCCAGGCTCAAAAATGGCCATACGGCTGGAGATGGGTCCCCCGCCCAGAGAGCCAGCAGGGAAAACTATGCCTTGTTCTAAAGCTCTTTGGGAACCGCTTGCGTAGCCCCACAGACCTGGGGGCTGCGGGCTTTCCTGCTGCCTTTAGCCTCGACACCACCCTTTCCCACTTGGCGCCGCGCCAGGCTCAAAAATGGCCATACGGCTGGAGATGGGTCCCCCGCCCAAAGAGCCAGCAGGGAAAACTATGCCTTGTTCTAAAGCTCTTTGGGAACCGCTTGCGTAGCCCCACAGACCTTGGGGCTGCGGGCTTTCCTGCTGCCTTCAAGCCTCAAAGCCACCCTTTCCCACTGGGCGCCGGGCCAGGCACAAAAATGGCCTATGGCTGGAGATGGGTCCCCCGAACAAAGAGCCAGCAGGGAAAACTATGCCTTGTTCTAAAGCTCTTTGGGAACTGCTTGCGTAGCCCCACAGACCTGGGGGCTGCAGGCTTTCCTGCTGCCTTCAGCCTCAAAGCCACCCTTTCCCACTTGGCGCCCTATCAAGCACAAAAATGGCCTATGGCTGGAGATGGGTCCCAGGCCCAAAGAGCCAGCAGGGAAAACTATGCCTTGTTCTAAAGCTCTTTGGGAACCGCTTGCTTGGCCCCACAGACGTGGGGGCTGCGGGCTTTCCTGCTGCCTTCAGCCTCGACACCACCCTTTCCCACTTGGCGCCGCGCCAGGCACAAAAATGGCCATACGGCTGGAGATGGGTCCCCCGCCCAAAGAGCCAGCAGGGAAAACTATGCCTTGTTCTAAAGCTCTTTGGGAACCGCTTGTGTAGCCCCACAGACCTGGGGGCTGCGGGCTTTCCTGCTGCCTTCACCCTCAAAACCACCCTTTCCCACTTGGCACTGCTCCAGGATCAAAAAAGGCCATACGGCTGGAGATGGGTCCCCCACCCAAAGAGCCAGCAGGGAAAACTATGCCTTGTTCTAAAGCTCTTTGGGAACCGCTTGCGTAGCCCCACAGACCTGGGGGCTGCAGGCTTTCCTGCTGTCTTTAGCCTCAAAGCCACCCTTTCCCACTTGGCGCCCTATCAGGCACAAAAATGGCCTATGGGTGGAGATGGGTCCCATGCCCAAAGAGCCAGCAGGGAAAACTATGCCTTGTTCTAAAGCTCTTTGGGAACCGCTTGCGTAGCCCCACAGACCTGGGGGCTGCGGGCTTTCCTGCTGCCTTCAGCCTCAAAGCCACCCTTTCCCACTTGGCTCCCGGCCAGGCACAAAACTGGCCATACGGCTGGAGATGGGTCCCCCGCCCAAAGAGCCAGCAGGGAAAACTATGCCTTGTTCTAAAGCTCTTTGGGAACTGCTTGCGTAGCTGCACAGACCTGGGGGCTGCGGGCTTTCCTGCTGCCTTTAGCCTCGACACCACCCTTTCCCTCTTGGCGCCGCGCCAGGCACAAAAATGGCCGTACGGCTGGAGATGGGTCCCCCGCCCAGAGAGCCAGCAGGGAAAATTATGCCTTGTTCTAAAGCTCTTTGGGAACCGCTTGCGTAGCCGCACAGACCTGGGGGCTGCGGGCTTTCCTGCTGCCTTCAGCCTCGACACCACCCTTTCCCACTTGGCGCCCTATCAAGCACAAAAATGGCCTATGGCTGGAGATGGGTCCCATGCCCAAAGAGCCAGCAGGGAAAACTATGCCTTGTTCTAAAGCTCTTTGGGAACCGCTTGCGTAGCCCCACACACGTGGGGGCTGCGGGCTTTCCTGCTGCCTTCAGCCTCAAAACCACCCTTTCCCACTTGGCCCCCGGCCAGGCACAAAAATGGCCATACGGCTGGAGATGGGTCCCCCGCCCAAAGAGCCAGCAGGGAAAACTATGCCTTGTTCTAAAGCTCTTTGGGAACCGCTTGCGTAGCCCCACAGACCTGGGGGCTGCAGGCTTTGCTGCTGCCTTCAGCCTCAAAACCACCCTTTCCCACTTGGCGCTGCGCCAGGCACAAAAATGGCCATATGGCTGGAGATGGGTCCCCCGCCCAAAGAGCCAGCAGGGAAAACTATGCCTTGTTCTAAAGCTCTTTGGGAACTGCTTGCGTAGCCCCACAGACCTGGGGACTGCGGGCTTTCCTGCTGCCTTCAGCCTCAAAGCCACCCTTTCCCACTGGGCGCCGGGCCAGGCTCAAAAATGGCCATACGGCTGGAGATGGGTCCCCCGCCCAGAGAGCCAGCAGGGAAAACTATGCCTTGTTCTAAAGCTCTTTGGGAACCGCTTGCGTAGCCCCACAGACCTGGGGGCTTCGGGCTTTCCTGCTGCCTTCAGCCTCAAAGCCACCCTTTCCCTCTTGGCGCCGCGCCAGGCACAAAAATGGCCATACGGCTGGAGATGGGTCCCATGCTCAAAGAGCCAGCAGGGAAAACTATGCCTTGTTCTAAAGCTCTTTGGGAACCGCTTGCTTGGCCCCACAGACCTGGGGGCTGCAGGCTTTGCTGCTGCCTTCAGCCTCGACACCACCCTTTCCCACTACGCACCGCGCCAGGCACAAAAATGGCCATACGTCTGGAGATGGGTCCCCCGCCCAAAGAGCCAGCAGGGAAAATTATGCCTTGTTCTAAAGCTCTTTGGGAACCGCTTGCTTGGCCCCACAGACGTGGGGGCTGCGGGCTTTCCTGCTGTCTTCAGCCTCGACACCACCCTTTCCCACTTGGCGCCCTATCAGCCACAAAAATGGCCATACGGCTGGAGATGGGTCCCCCGCCCAAAGAGCCAGCAGGGAAAACTATGCCTTGTTCTAAAGCTCTTTGGGAACCGCTTGCGTAGCCCCACAGACCTGGGGGCTGCGGGCTTTCCTGCTGCCTTCAGCCTCAAAGCCACCCTTTCCCACTTGGCGCCGCGCCAGGCACAAAAATGGCCATATGGCTGGAGATGGGTCCCCCTCCCAAAGAGCGAGCAGGGAAAACTATGCCTTGTTCTAAAGCTCTTTGGGAACCGCTTGCGTAGCCCCACAGACCTGGGGGCTGCGGGCTTTCCTGCTGCCTTCAGCCTCGATACCACCATTTCCCACTTGGCGCTGCGCCATGCACAAAAATGGCCATACGGCTGGAGATGGGTCCCCCGCCCAAAGAGCCAGCAGGGAAAACTATGCCTTGTTCTAAAGCTCTTTGGGAACCGCTTGCGTAGCCCCACAGACCTGGGGGCTGCGGGCTTTCCTGCTGCCTTCAGCCTCGACACCACCCTTTCCCTCTTGGCGCCGCGCCAGGCACAAAAATGGCCGTACGGCTGGAGATGGGTCCCCCGCCCAAAGAGCCAGCAGGGAAAACTATGCCTTGTTCTAAAGCTCTTTGGGAACCGCTTGCGTAGCCGCACAGACCTGGGGGCTGCGGGCTTTCCTGCTGCCTTCAGCCTCAAAGCCACCCTTTCCCACTTGGCTTCGCGCCAGGCACAAAAATGGCCTATGGCTGGAGATGGGTCCCATGCCCTAAGAGCCAGCTGGGAAAACTATGCCTTGTTCTAAAGCTCTTTGGGAACCGCTTGCGTAGCCCCACAGACGTGGGGGCTGCGGGCTTTCCTGCTGCCTTCAGCCTCAAAGCCACCCTTTCCCACTTGGCCCCCGGCCAGGCACAAAAATGGCCATATGTCTGCAGATGGGTCCCCCGCCCAAAGAGCCAGCAGGGAAAACTATGCCTTGTTCTAAAGCTCTTTGGGAACCGCTTGCGTAGCCCCACAGACCTGGGGGCTGCGGGCTTTCCTGCTGCCTTCACCCTCAAAACCACCCTTTCCCACTTGGCACTGCTCCAGGCTCAAAAATGGCCATACGGCTGGAGATGGGTCCCCCACCCAAAGAGCCAGCAGGGAAAACTATGCCTTGTTCTAAAGCTCTTTGGGAACCGCTTGCGTAGCCCCACAGACCTGGGGGCTGCAGGCTTTCCTGCTGTCTTTAGCCTCAAAGCCACCCTTTCCCACTTGGCGCCCTATCAGGCACAAAAATGGCCTATGGGTGGAGATGGGTCCCATGCCCAAAGAGCCAGCAGGGAAAACTATGCCTTGTTCTAAAGCTCTTTGGGAACCGCTTGCGTAGCCCCACAGACCTGGGGGCTGCGGGCTTTCCTGCTGCCTTCAGCCTCAAAGCCACCCTTTCACACTTGGCACCGCGCCAGGCACAAAAATGGCCATACGGCTGGAGATGGGTCCCCCGCCCAAAGAGCCAGCAGGGAAAACTATGCCTTGTTCTAAAGCTCTTTGGGAACTGCTTGCGTAGCTCCACAGACCTGGGGGCTGCGGGCTTTCCTGCTGCCTTTAGCCTCGACACCACCCTTTCCCTCTTGGCGCCGCGCCAGGCACAAAAATGGCCGTACGGCTGGAGATGGGTCCCCCGCCCAGAGAGCCAGCAGGGAAAATTATGCCTTGTTCTAAAGCTCTTTGGGAACCGCTTGCGTAGCCGCACAGACCTGGGGGCTGCGGGCTTTCCTGCTGCCTTCAGCCTCGACACCACCCTTTCCCACTTGGCGCCCTATCAAGCACAAAAATGGCCTATGGCTGGAGATGGGTCCCATGCCCAAAGAGCCAGCAGGGAAAACTATGCCTTGTTCTAAAGCTCTTTGGGAACCGCTTGCGTAGCCCCACAGACCTGGGGGCTGCAGGCTTTGCTGCTGCCTTCAGCCTCAAAACCACCCTTTCCCACTTGGCGCTGCGCCAGGCACAAAAATGGCCATATGGCTGGAGATGGGTCCCCCGCCCAAAGAGCCAGCAGGGAAAATTATGCCTTGTTCTAAAGCTCTTTGGGAACCGCTTGCGTAGCCCCACAGACCTGGGGACTGCGGGCTTTCCTGCTGCCTTCAAGCCTCAAAGCCACCCTTTCCCACTGGGCGCCGGGCCAGGCACAAAAATGGCCTATGGCTGGAGATGGGTCCCCCGCCCAAAGAGCGAGCAGGGAAAACTATGCCTTGTTCTAAAGCTCTTTGGGAACCGCTTGCGTAGCCCCACAGACCTGGGGGCTGTGGGCTTTCCTGCTGCCTTCAGCCTCAAAACCACCCTTTCCCACTACGCAACGCGCCAGGCATAAAAATAGCCATACGACTGGAGATGGGTCCCCCGCCCAAAGAGCCAGCAGGGAAAACTATGCCTTGTTCTAAAGCTCTTTGGGAACCGCTTGCGTAGCCCCACAGACCTTGGGGCTGCAGGCTTTCCTGCTGCCTTCAGCCTCGACAGCACCCTTTCCCAGTTGGCTTCGCGCCAGGCACAAAAATGGCCTATGGCTGGAGATGGGTCCCATGCCCTAAGAGACAGCTGGGAAAACTATGCCTTCTTCTAAAGCTCTTTGGGAACCGCTTGCGTAGCACCACAGACCTGGGGGCTGCAGGCTTTGCTCCTGCCTTTAGCCTCAAAGCCACCCTTTCCCACCTGGCGCCGCGCCAGGCTCAAAAATGGCCATACGGCTGGAGATGGGTCCCCCGCCCAGAGAGCCAGCAGGGAAAACTATGCCTTGTTCTAAAGCTCTTTGGGAACCGCTTGCGTAGCCCCACAGACCTGGGGGCTGCGGGCTTTCCTGCTGCCTTTAGCCTCGACACCACCCTTTCCCACTTGGCGCCGCGCCAGGCTCAAAAATGGCCATACGGCTGGAGATGGGTCCCCCGCCCAAAGAGCCAGCAGGGAAAACTATGCCTTGTTCTAAAGCTCTTTGGGAACCGCTTGCGTAGCCGCACAGACCTGGGGGCTGCGGGCTTTCCTGCTGCCTTCAGCCTCAAAGCCACCCTTTCCCACTTGGCTTCGCGCCAGGCACAAAAATGGCCTATGGCTGGAGATGGGTCCCATGCCCTAAGAGCCAGCTGGGAAAACTATGCCTTGTTCTAAAGCTCTTTGGGAACCGCTTGCGTAGCCCCACAGACGTGGGGGCTGCGGGCTTTCCTGCTGCCTTCAGCCTCAAAGCCACCCTTTCCCACTTGGCCCCCGGCCAGGCACAAAAATGGCCATATGTCTGCAGATGGGTCCCCCGCCCAAAGAGCCAGCAGGGAAAACTATGCCTTGTTCTAAAGCTCTTTGGGAACCGCTTGCGTAGCCCCACAGACCTGGGGGCTGCGGGCTTTCCTGCTGCCTTCACCCTCAAAACCACCCTTTCCCACTTGGCACTGCTCCAGGCTCAAAAATGGCCATACGGCTGGAGATGGGTCCCCCACCCAAAGAGCCAGCAGGGAAAACTATGCCTTGTTCTAAAGCTCTTTGGGAACCGCTTGCGTAGCCCCACAGACCTGGGGGCTGCAGGCTTTCCTGCTGTCTTTAGCCTCAAAGCCACCCTTTCCCACTTGGCGCCCTATCAGGCACAAAAATGGCCTATGGGTGGAGATGGGTCCCATGCCCAAAGAGCCAGCAGGGAAAACTATGCCTTGTTCTAAAGCTCTTTGGGAACCGCTTGCGTAGCCCCACAGACCTGGGGGCTGCGGGCTTTCCTGCTGCCTTCAGCCTCAAAGCCACCCTTTCACACTTGGCACCGCGCCAGGCACAAAAATGGCCATACGGCTGGAGATGGGTCCCCCGCCCAAAGAGCCAGCAGGGAAAACTATGCCTTGTTCTAAAGCTCTTTGGGAACTGCTTGCGTAGCTCCACAGACCTGGGGGCTGCGGGCTTTCCTGCTGCCTTTAGCCTCGACACCACCCTTTCCCTCTTGGCGCCGCGCCAGGCACAAAAATGGCCGTACGGCTGGAGATGGGTCCCCCCGCCCAGAGAGCCAGCAGGGAAAATTATGCCTTGTTCTAAAGCTCTTTGGGAACCGCTTGCGTAGCCGCACAGACCTGGGGGCTGCGGGCTTTCCTGCTGCCTTCAGCCTCGACACCACCCTTTCCCACTTGGCGCCCTATCAAGCACAAAAATGGCCTATGGCTGGAGATGGGTCCCATGCCCAAAGAGCCAGCAGGGAAAACTATGCCTTGTTCTAAAGCTCTTTGGGAACCGCTTGCGTAGCCCCACAGACCTGGGGGCTGCAGGCTTTGCTGCTGCCTTCAGCCTCAAAACCACCCTTTCCCACTTGGCGCTGCGCCAGGCACAAAAATGGCCATATGGCTGGAGATGGGTCCCCCGCCCAAAGAGCCAGCAGGGAAAATTATGCCTTGTTCTAAAGCTCTTTGGGAACCGCTTGCGTAGCCCCACAGACCTGGGGACTGCGGGCTTTCCTGCTGCCTTCAAGCCTCAAAGCCACCCTTTCCCACTGGGCGCCGGGCCAGGCACAAAAATGGCCTATGGCTGGAGATGGGTCCCCCGCCCAAAGAGCGAGCAGGGAAAACTATGCCTTGTTCTAAAGCTCTTTGGGAACCGCTTGCGTAGCCCCACAGACCTGGGGGCTGCGGGCTTTCCTGCTGTCTTCAGCCTCGACAACACCCTTTCCCACTTGGCACTGCTCCAGGCTCAAAAATGGCCATACGGCTGCAGATGGGTCCCCCGCCCAGAGAGCCAGCAGGGAAAACTATGCCTTGTTCTAAAGCTCTTTGGGAACCGCTTGCGTAGCCCCACAGACCTGGGGGCTGCGGGCTTTGCTGCTGCCTTCAGCCTCAAAGCCACCCTTTCCCACTTGGCGCCGTGCCAGGCACAAAAATGGCCATACGGCTGGAGATGGGTCCCCCGCCCAAAGAGCCAGCAGGGAAAACTAGGCCTTGTTCTAAAGCTCTTTGGGAACGGCTTGCTTGGCCCCACAGACCTGGGGGCTGCAGTCTTTGCTGCTGCCTTCAGCCTCTACACCACCCTTTCCCACTTGGCGCCGGGCCAGGGACAAAAATGGCCATACGGCTGGAGATGGGTCCCCTGCCAAAAGAGCCAGCAGGGAAAACTATGCCTTGTTCTAAAGCTCTTTGGGAACCGCTTGCGTAGCCCCACAGACCTGGGGGCTGCAGGCTTTGCTCCTGCCTTCAGCCTCAAAGCCACCCTTTCCCACTTGGCGCCCTGTCAGGCACAAAAATGGCCATACGGCTGGAGATGGGTCCCCCGCCCAAAGAGCCAGCAGGGAAAACTATGCCTTGTTCTAAAGCTCTTTGGGAACCGCTTGCGTAGCCCCACAGACCTGGGGGCTGCAGGCTTTGCTCCTGCCTTCAGCCTCAAAGCCACCCTTTCCCACCTGGCGCCGCGCCAGGCTCAAAAATGGCCATACGGCTGGAGATGGGTCCCCGCCCAGAGAGCCAGCAGGGAAAACTATGCCTTGTTCTAAAGTTCTTTGGGAACCGCTTGCGTAGCCCCACAGACCTGGGGACTGCGGGCTTTCCTGCTGCCTTCAGCCTCGACACCACCCTTTCCCACTTGGCACCGCGCCAGGCACAAAAATGGCCATACGGCTGGAGATGGGTCCCCCGCCCAAAGAGCCAGCAGGGAAAACTATGCCTTGTTCTAAAGCTCTTTGGGAACCGCTTGCGTAGCCCCACAGACCTGGGGGCTGCGGGCTTTCCTGCTGCCTTCAGCCTCGACACCACCCTTTCCCACTTGGCGCCCTATCAGGCACAAAAATGGCCATACGGCTGGAGATGGGTCCCCCGCCCAAAGAGCCAGCAGGGAAAACTATGCCTTGTTCTAAAGCTCTTTGGGAACCGCTTGCGTAGCCCCACAGACCTGGGGGCTGCGGGCTTTGCTGCTGCCTTCAGCCTCAAAGCCACCCTTTCGCACTTGGCGCCGCGCCAGGCACAAAAATGGCCTATGGCTGGAGATTGGTCCCCCGCCCAAAGAGCCAGCAGGGAAAACTATGCCTTGTTCTAAAGCTCTTTGGGAGCGGCTTGCTTGGCCCCACAGACCTGGGGGCTGCGGGCTTTCCTGCTGCCTTCAGCCTCAAAACCACCCTTTCCCACTACGCACCGCGCCAGGCACAAAAATGGCCATATGGCTGGAGATGGGTCCCCCGCCCAAAGAGCCAGCAGGGAAAACTATGCCTTGTTCTAAAGCTCTTTGGGAACCGCTTGCTTGGGCCTACAGACGTGGGGGCTGCAGGCTTTGCTGCTGCCTTCAGCCTCAAAACCACCCTTTCCCACTTGGCGCCGCGCCAGGCTCAAAAATGGCCATACGGCTGGAGATGGGTCCCCCGCCCAAAGAGCCAGCAGGGAAAACTATGCCTTGTTCTAAAGCTCTTTGGGAACCGCTTGCGTTGTCCCACAGACGTGGGGGCTGCGGGCTTTGCTGCTGCCTTCAGCCTCAAAGCCACGCTTTCCCACTTGGCGTCGCGCTAGGCACAAAAATGGCCATACGGCTGGAGATGGGTCCCCCGCCCAAGGAGCCAGCAGGGAAAACTATGCCTTGTTCTAAAGCTCTTTGGGAACCGCTTGCGTAGCCACACAGACCTGGGGGCTGCGGGCTGTCTTGCTGCCTTCAGCCTCAAAGCCACCCTTTCACACTTGGCGCCGCGCCAGGCACAAAAATGGCCATACGGCTGGAGATGGGTCCCATGCCCAAAGAGCCAGCAGGGAAAACTATGCCTTGTTCTAAAGCTCTTTGGGAACCGCTTGCGTAGCCCCACAGACCTGGGGGCTGCAGGCTTTGCTGCTGCCTTCAGCCTCAAAGCCACCCTTTCCCACTTGGCGTCGCGCTAGGCACAAAAATGGCCATACGGCTGGAGATGGGTCCCCCGCCCAAGGAGCCAGCAGGGAAAACTATGCCTTGTTCTAAAGCTCTTTGGGAACCGCTTGCGTAGCCCCACAGACCTGGGGGCTGCGGGCTTTCCTGCTGCCTTCAGACTCAAAGCCACGCTTTCCAACTTGGCGCCGCGCCAGGCACAAAAATGGCCATATGGCTGGAGATGGGTCCCCTGCCCAAAGAGCCAGCAGGGAAAACTATGCCTTGTTCTAAAGCTCTTTGGGAACCGCTTGCGTAGCCCCACAGACCTGGGGGCTGCGGGCTTTCCTGCTGCCTTCAGCCTCGACACCACCCTTTCCCACTTGGCGCCGCGCCAGGCACAAAAATGGCCATACGGCTGGAGATGGGTCCCCCGCGCAAAGAGCCTGCAGGGAAAGCTTTGTCTACAGTCAGTCAAGGTCGACGTACTCAACACTGATAAGAAAGATCACATGTGTTCTTGTGCTGAGGGATATCAAGTGGAAATCCTTCTCGCGGAGTGATCAAGCGATTTAAACTTTTCATCATAATCCAAAGTCTAACATGCAAAACAATTGTCTAAGCAAAGCACAATACAGTGAGTATTAGTAAAACAACAACAGAGTGAAGCATCTTGTTATAAAGTCCTGTAACTGTCGGTGACCATCCAAAAAGAGGATCTCCCCATCTATGTCCTTCGCCTCTCTTCACTCTTTCCAACGCTTGGTGTATTTCTTCAACCTGATGATGGACGGTAATCAAAGTTGTCTGTCTATTTTCTTGGGCCTCTTTCAAGAGTCGCTTCAATTCATTGTGTTTTAGCAGCTTCTTCACCAGGGAGAGATTCATTCCGATAGGGGCAGGCAACAATCTCGAATCAACGTATAATTAGGTTGTAGCAATTGAAAAGACGTAACAGGAGCTTAATAATTGAAGTCGCATCCCGTAACTTTGTGTTAGTAAAGTTCAAACACAAAGATCTGAGTGATTACTATGTCATCTCTGAATACAAGACTACAGGGAGACCTCATGCTAACGCACCCTTTCCCAATATAGTCAAGCACAGTCTCTGGGGTTTCATCGGGATGTGTCTCAAAGTGACAAACATTCTGGTTGGTGTCAAGACAAAGGTCTTGTGCTTTGAGAGTATTACTCTCACAAATGAATCCTTGTTGGTCTCGTGAAACGCATGCGTCAACATCAGCAGTTTGCCATTTAGTCTCATTTTGTCGTGCCCAACCTCTGTGCTGTGTTGGATAGAGTAGAGCTCCTTGGTGATTCAACCCCAGTGCGATGATTGGGTATGTGGTGTATACGGAGGCATTGCGTATCGTTAAGACAAAAGCTGTGGCTTTGCTCTCAGTGGGATCGTAGGTGAAATTAACCAGATACCACCTGGACTGAAATTTTTTCTCAAATTCAATTGCGTTATCCCATATTACTTTTCGAATTTCGGTGGGCAAGGTGCCTTCTTTACCTTCCCTTATGATTGCGGCTGTCATAGATTGCATCCACAATTGGGCTTGGATACAACTAAGAGCCAAGGAAACATTGGTTTGAGTTGTACCAAGTGCATCTGTGATCAGCTGATGGTCTTTTTCACCCGTTTCTTCCCATTGAGGCAATATATTCTATAAAAGCCGTTGGTGGTTTCCCAATGCTAATAGAGAGGACCGTAGGGGATGTCTTAATTTGTCCAGATCAGTAGCGGTTGTGACTAGTTTGTTGGCAAGTATCTCAGCATCTATACTATTCAAGACTCCCAGGCCTGTTCCTAAGATACCAGTCGCATCCCTCTTCCGTCCGTGTGAAGTGGCAAGAGTTCGTTTGCGTAACCATGCTGACCATTCTGCATAAGATGTACTCAGGAATGGTGAGCAGGTGGGTTTGATCGCAGAGATTTTAATCTGCATTGACAATTCTGCTCGTTTGAGGGAATATGTGGGATTAAACAGTACCTGTTGTTGACCTGTGTGTGTTTAATAACGTAAGGGCCAATGTTGAAAATGTAAGGAGTTAGTCTAATGGAGGGCTTAGAAAAGAGAGAGGTGGTTTTTTTTTTTTTCTCTTAGAAGAGAGAGCCTTTGAGAGTTTGTGGGGTGTAGGTTCTGGATTCATTTCAGCAAGTTCAGGTGTATTTGAGTCAATCATAAATTCAAATAACAATTCTGTGCCCTTGTAGCCCCAAATACAGTACACTACTGTAGGTTTGATGAAAGTGAAATTGTGCCAGCAATCTGAATTTGGCTCCATAATTTTGTAACAATCAGTGTTGTATTTGTCCGCTTTGGTAGAGTCTACATAGATGGTTTTAATTACAGTTGGCCTGTGGTGATTAGACCCGTTGATAAATCGGCAACCAATGTGTGTTCTTGTGGAATAATTACTAAATTGGCCAAGAATACAAAAATACAGCATTGTTCACACATTAAGGAAAGTCATAAAATCAAGAGGCTTCTGAGGTAGAATACAGCCGCAGCTAGCACACGAAGAATGCAACAGCTGTGATTCCCTGTACAAGGTTGTTTGCGAAACTACACGAGGGATGGAACGGAACGCGCTTGTTCCGTGGCCTTCCCTTGTGACGAATAGCAGATATGGGGACGAGATGGTACTACGGAACTGATAAGCGGCTTACACGCCACCCGAGCCAACATTTCGTCAAATGTTGATGAAATGCTGTCCTTTTGTGCGAACTTTGCTCACCACAATGTATCAAAACACACCTCCATCCCGGAGGCTATCCGCCCCCGAGGTGTGAACACTCCTCCTTGAGTACATTAATCATAATAAAAGTACATATGACTAAAGTCACTCAAACTCCACTTTGAAGTTAAAAAAATAATATAAAAATAGCCCAAGAGAGGGGGAATGTCTGGGAAGACACCATCGCGAAGAATCCCACCGCTGTTTTCTGGGATCAGTCGACGGGCTGAGCCTTTCTTCCCCCCATAAGGACGCCTTTGGGTAAGACTTTGATTACACCGAGTGCTTTCTCGGGGACTCTAGAAATTTCTCTAGAGAATCTCTACCCTACATTTATAGCCAGGCTGTATCGTTTATAATTTTGTCACGCGTTTGTCTATTTAACAATGTCTTTATTTGCACGTGCTTTGCAGACAGTGTATTTATCACCGGCAATCCTAAAGAACCTGTATATCTGTTGTTTAAATAAACTGCACTGTTTCAGTAGCTAGTCGTTTCGCTTTCTCACTGAACGCGACCAAAACTTGAGAGAGGCCGTGCTGGTTCAGGAGCACGACTAGACTGAAGGTGCAGCCCACTATTAGTGTCTCCAAATCGTAATAGTTTAACACATAGTAAACGCGATTGGCCTGATAGTGCTGAATTGGGCATCACTCAGAATTGAAACCCAGCCGCACCTGGCCTCCCACCTCGGTGAGGAGTGTTAGAACGCAAGGGGGTTTATCTTCTGCCAAAACCGCTTGGCCCCGTTTCACGCAACAGAATTTGGCGTAGTCGGCAGGATTGCCATGGATAAACTGCTGCAAAAATATGATTGTGCCCCTTCCCAGGCTGGGAAGGAGTGGGCCCAAAAATTTTGGAAGGATGAAGAGAAAGTGGTGGAACGTATTGAAGAGCGTCGGGTTTCACAGAAGCTCAGAGCGGGGAAAGGCAAGGGTGTGATTTGTGCTGTGTTAGGCGCCTGTTTATCTTGTGCACAACAAGAAGCTAGAGAAACCCCCGCTCCTAATCTGATTTCAGCTGTAGAATATGCAACCCTGAAATCGGAGAATGAGGTGCTGAAGTCATCATTAGCCTTGCAAAAGGAGACAGGAGAAAGATTAAGAACTCAAGTCGATAAGCTTGTGAGTGAGAATGAATGTTTAGGAAACCGGAATGCTCAACTTGGGAGTGAAAATCGCCAACTTAAAATGTTATTGAAAGGGTGACCGGGCTCTTAGATAAAATGCAGCCCTCGACCCAGGTCCAACAGATTCGTAAGTTAATGTGTTATCCAAATTCCGGAACCCAGACCGGAGATTTTTTTGTCTAATAGTGAGGATGACGAAGAAGATGGGGAGGAAAGGACTTTTACTTTGAAATCCCAAGTTTTTCCTTTACGTCCTCTGGTTAAAACTGAAACTGCAGTTGATGATGGTGATGAAATTCACACCACTGTGCGTACCGTTCCATGGACACCAACCGAGTTAACAAAAATAAGGGAGAAATATTCGAGGCGACCAGAAGAGTCAGCTGTTGAGTATGTGTGGCGAGTTTCTTCTGAAGGGGGGGGCAGAATTATGCTGAGTGAGGAAGAAGCAGGAGACTCTTGGGGACCAGGAGTGTTTTTAACCACTATGCCTGGGGATCATAATTATTCCCTAACCGCTCGAGCAGCCTTTTGGGCAGGGGGTATGGATCCGCGAGAGAGGGGGGAGCCGTTAGAGATTAGAGCTACAGGCTACTCTGATCTGTTTGCAGCTGTACGGAAAGCAGCTTGTCTGCAAGCCATGTATGACAGAGAGGAATTTCGGAAATCCCCAATGTCAGCCCCTATCGACCCCGATCGATTAGCCCCTCTCATCCGTGGTCTTCCCGGTTGCCTGAAACCGTTCCTTGTTCGCACTCAAGATCGTATACGGGATGCTCGGGGTGCTCATGGGCGGGGCCGTCGTCACTACATGCCCACCTGGAATGTACAGGAAATAGATCAATATGGGCGCCGAATGGGCTGGGCCAGCCAAACTAGTGAGAAATCCTCCGAACACCCGCGAAAGGTTCGCCAAGTCCAAACTCACACTCAAAACCCTAAATCAGAGGGAAGGTTTAAGCCAGATAAGGACCGGAATGAGTTGTGGCGTAAAGCCCTACAATTAGGGGTGCCCCGACAATTCTTGCACGGTGACCCTACGGGAGATCTCCGTACGCTAGTCCAATCTCTACCTAGAAAGAATAATGCGGCTGGGGAGAAAAGTCTAACCAGAGAATCCCCAAGCCGTGAGAAAACTGTGCCTTCTGCACCGGAACATAACTTGATTGATTTGACAGAGTCCCAGCCACAACACTCCTATCCCCGGGGAGGGCACTGAGCAACCCTGTCGGGCAGGTACTAGCAATCCAATGGCGCTCTCATAAAGACTCCGAACCTGTTATTGTCATTCCTGTTGGACCCCGGAAGATATTGGTAAATTTTATTATTGATACCGGAGCCCAAATGTCTGCAATCACTAACGAAACAGCACAACTTCTAGGTATAAATCCCACCCGACGCAGAGTCAACTTCACAGGAATTGATGGTGTGGTAAAAACATGCCCCACTGCAAAAATTAACCTCTGGTTGCCGGGAGAGCAGCGAATGACTAGGGCAGAAGTGTTAGTGGGTGCCTCACGTAGACCCGACTCAAAGTGTCAGGGACCCGCACAGGAAGTTAAATTCCTGGGGGTCTGGTGGATTAAGGGAGCTGCTTCTGTCCCTCAGGATACCCTGAAAAAATAGAACATGGACAGAATCCTTCCAGCACGAAGGAGTTACAGCAGGTCCTGGGAACTTTAAGTTATTGGCGTAAACACATCCCTGGCTTTTCCATCATTGCTCGCCCCTTCATAGCTTGCCAAAAAAGGGTAAATCCTGGGTGTGGACTGAACAACACACTAATGCTCTGCAATTACTAATAAAGGAGCTAAGGTTATTCCAACAACTTGGCCCCATACATCCAACTGACCCTGTCCATGTAGAATGGGGGCTCAGTGAACATGGTTCCCGTTGTAATTTATGGCAGAAGGGACCAGCAGGACCGGAGAGACCATTAGAATTTTGCTCACACTCCTTCAATGATACTGAATGCAGCTATTCAGACCTGGAGAAGGGTTTACTGTCCCTGGTGCGAGCGTTGCAACGAGCAGAGCAGATAAGAAGAGAACAGAGTGTGATCTTTCCTGGGACCTTTTCGCCTCCCAGATGTGGTCCTTAAAGGGACACCACCACCAGCTGGCATTGCCCAGAGACCTACAGTTCGAAAGTGGTATGCTTATTTAGAAGGCATTAATGAAATCAAGCCAGTCTCTGAAGGCAGTGTTAAAGTATCCAAGGCTACTTCACAAGGATACCAAAGGATATAGATGGTGCCCTATTGTTCCAATCCCCACCAAACAGACCATCTCCGATCCAAGAAGCACCTCCTTTGAGGGACAGCAGTGATCTTAGAGGAGTGTGGTTTACTGGTGCGTCATCTCACCGTTAAAAAAATAAGTGCAAATATAAGGCCGTAGCACTGGAAGTAACAACGGGAGAAAGAGCAATTGAAATAGGGGAGGGTAGGGGAACTCAGAGCTGTCCTACTAGCTGCACAACATGGAGCCACCTCCTTTTACGCTGAGTCATATGCTGTTCTTAAAGGAGCCACTGAATGGCTAGGACACTGGGCAGCCAACGATTGGCAGGTGAATAGAGTCCCAGTTTGGGAGACAGATAATTGGAAGCAACTGTTGGAAATAGGAGGACAGAGACCATTGCACATTGCTTGGGTAAAAGGCCACGATCGTTCAAACTCGATCACTGCTCAGTTCAACCAACAGGTAGATGGCCTCACGCGGCTACAACAAATTGACATTGTAGATGATGGTCGGGAATGGGAACGCTTACTTGAATCGTTACATGTTAAACGTGGCCGCACAGGCCGTCCTGACCTGTGTCGGGAAGGTGGGTGGCTTGTGTCAGTTAAGCTGTGCGAACAAATAGTAACTGCCTGTTCACAATGTCGCCTACGACTCAGCAAAGATCATCCGAGTAAGGCGCCTCCCTTACACATGCGGGACAAGAAAGCGTTGTGGCATTCATGGCAGCTTGATTATATTGGGCCCTTGAGATCATCAGGTGGGAAAAGATATGTCCTGGTAGGAGTGGAGATTATCTCCAGCCTCAGTATGGCCAGCAGTTTCAAACCAGCTACGAGGGACAACACAGTGAAAGGCCTAACAGGGTGGTTCAGCACACTTCCCCTTCCCGACGAAATCCAGAGTGATAACGTTTCACACTTTACGGCTTCGGTGGTACAAGATTGGGCCAAGGAAGAAGGGATTCGATGGGTATTTCATACTCCCTGTTATCCCCAGGCTAATGGCATTGTTGAACGCACCAATAGATTGGTTAAGCGTTTTGCAAAAAGTCATGAACCTGGTTGGCATTTGCGATTGGATGATGCCATCTATCAACTAAATAACAAATGGAGTGGAGACGGCTGTCCTAAAATGAAAGCTTTCTGTGTACCTGCCAATATTATCTCGCCAAAGGCTGCCAATGAACCGGGAAAATACCCCGGAAGATTTCACCCTGGACTACCTGTGCTAGTGAAAATGCCTCAAAATGGGACGGTGCCAATGGTGCTAGCTACTCCCAAAAATCCCTATGCATGGGAAGCCAAGGATTGTTCAGGGAAGATACACCGGATCAGCACCCGGTGGACCGCACCTTCTTTTTAACCCCGTCGGTCGAATAAGACCGAGCAGATTTTCTTTTCCTTTATGTCTTACAGGAACCTTGGATGAGCTGTACAGACGGATTGGCCTACGCTACCTTTGAATGTCTCCAGGGAATCCTGACATTGAACCTGGCAATAATACTACTTTTATGATGTATGGCTATTTGGAGGCCCAAATTCTAAAATGACGAATTGGCAGATGGAATTGATGCTATTCAGTTTCACCTTTTTATTCCCTGTTGTTTGTAGTCAAAGAGACCCAGAGTGGCCATGGTCTCAAGCCTTTCTCGTCTATAATACAAGACTACAGGGAGACCTCATGCTAACGCACCCTTTCCCAATATAGTCAAGCACAGTCTCTGGGGTTTCATCGGGATGTGTCTCAAAGTGACAAACATTCTGGTTGGTGTCAAGACAAAGGTCTTGTGCTTTGAGAGTATTACTCTCACAAATGAATCCTTGTTGGTCTCGTGAAACGCATGCGTCAACATCAGCAGTTTGCCATTTAGTCTCATTTTGTCGTGCCCAACCTCTGTGCTGTGTTGGATAGAGTAGAGCTCCTTGATGATTCAACCCCAGTGCGATGATTGGGTATATGGTGGATACTGAGGCATTGCGTATCGTTAAGACAAAAGCTGTGGCTTTGCTCTCAGTGGGATCGTAGGTGAAATTAACCAGATACCACCAGGATTGAAATTTTCTCTCAAACTCAATTGCGTTATCCCATATTACTTTTCGAATTTCGGTGGGCAAGGTGCCTTCTTCACCTTCCCTTATGATTTATGAGTTTTTGCAAAACGCTTAACCAATCCGTTGGTGCATTCAACAATGCCATTAGCCTGAGGATAATAGGGAGTATGAAATACCCATCGAATCCCTTCTTCTTTGGCCCAATCTTGTACCACTGTAGCGGTAAAGTGTGAACCGTTATCACTTTGGATTTCCTCGGGAAGGGGAAGTGTGCTGAACCACCCTTTTAGGCCTTTCACTGTGTTGTCCCCAGCAGCTGATTTGAAGCCAGTGGCCATACTGAGGCTGGAGATAATCTCCACTCCGACTAGGACATATCTTTTCCCACCTGATGATCTCAAGGGCCCAATATAATCAATCTGCCATGAATGCCACAACATTTTCTTGTCCCGCATGTGTAAGGGAGGCGCCTTACTCGGATGATCTTTGCTGAGTCGTAGGCGACATTGTGACCAGGCAGTTACTACTTGTTCGCACAGCTTAACCGACACAGGCCACCCCCGGGCTAGACCTTCCTGATACAGATCAGCACGGCCTGTATGGCCAGGCTTAATATGTAACCATTCCCGACCATCATCTACAGTGTCAATTTGTTGTAGCCGCGTGAGGCTATCTACCTGTTGGTTGAACTGAGCAGTGATCGAGTTTGAACGATCGTGGCCTTTTACCCAAGCAATGTGCAATGGTCTCTGTCCTCCTATTTCCAACAGTTGCTTCCAACTGTCTGTCTCCCAGATCGGGACTCTATTCACCTGCCAATCATTGGCTGCCCAGTGTCCTAGCCATTCAGTGGCTCCTTTAAAAACAGCATATGAGTCAGTGTAAATGTAAGTAGCTCCATGTTGTGCAGCTAGTAGGACGGCTCTGAGTTCCCCTACTTGTGCCCTACCTTCTCCTGTTTCAATTGCTCTTTCCCCCGTTGCTACTTCCAGTGCTACGGCCTTGTATTTCCACTTGCTGTTCTCACGGTGAGATGACACACCAGTAAACCACACTCCTGTAAGATCACTGCCTGCTTTCAGAGGAGGTGCTTCTTGGATTGGAGATGGTCTGTTTGGTGGGGATTGGAACAATAGGGCACCATCTCTATCCTTCTGGAGCATGGATACTTTGATACTACCTTCAGAGATTGGCATGATATCATTAATGCCTTCTAAATAAGCATGCCACTTTCGAACTGTGGGTTTCTGGGGAATGCCAGCTGGTGGTGGTGTCCCTTTAAGGACCACATCTGGGAGGCGAAAAGGGCCCCGAACAATCACGCTCTGTTCTCTCCTTATCTGCTCTGCTCGTTGCAATGCTCGCACCAGGGACAGTAAACCCTTCTCCAGGTCTGAATAGCTGCTCTCAGTATCATTAAAGGCGTGAGAGCTAAATTCTAATGGTCTCTCCGGTCCTGCTGGTCCCTTCTGGCATAAATTATAATGGGAACCATGTTCACTGAGCCCCCATTCTACATGGACAGGGTCAGTTGGATGTATGGGGCCAAGTTGTTGGAATAACCTTAGCTCTTTTATTAGCAATTCTAGTGCATTAGTGTGTTGTTCAGTCGACTCCCAGGATTTACCTTTTTTGAGCAAACAATAAAGGGGGCGAGCAATGATGGAAAAGCCAGGGATGTGTTTACGCTAATAACTTAAAGTTCCCAGGACTTGCTGTAACTCCTTCGTGCTGGAAGGATTCTGTCCATGTTCTATTTTTTCAGGGTATCCTGAGGGACAGAAGCAGCTCCCTTAATCCACCAGACCCCCAGGAATTTAACTTCCTGTGCGGGTCCCTGACACTTTGAGTCGGGAATTTCCAATCCCAAATCTGATAATGTTTTTCGGATGTTTTCCATCATGTCTTGTACACTTTCTTGGTTCTCTCCCCTATTAAGATGTCATCAATAATATATTGGTATACTGTACATCCCTGTGAAACAGGAATCTCTGATAGCACTTTAGCCAAAGCATTATGGGCAATAGTGGGGGAATGTTTGTATCCTTGTGGAAAGCGGTTAAAGGTATATTGCACTCCTTTCCATGTGAATGCAAACTGCGCTTTGTCCTGCTCAAGGAGGAGAATCATAAAAAAATATGTCTTTAAAATCTAAGGCAACCCTGCAAGGATGGGCAGCTCCTTTTATCATTGTCACAATTTCCGCGATATTCGGAACAGCAGCGGTCAGAGGTGCAGTGTTGGCGTTTAATTTTCCGTAATCTACTGTGAAACGCCATTGCCTTTTTGGTTTCTTTACTGGCCACACCGGTGAAAAATAAGGCGAGTGAATCCTCTTAATGATGTCCCTTTTTTTCTAAATTTGATACCAATCTGTCTGCTCCTGCAACAGCAGTTGCAGGCAGTGGATACTACAGGACACCAGAGATTTTAGAGGGAGGGAAAAGTATGGAAGTTTCCAATAGACTCAATTTCACTGTGTCTATTACTTTTTCAAATCCTGCAAAACTTCACACTGTGGAGACATCATTAAGAAAAGTCATTAAGAAACCCTCGGACGGCAGGCTTTCGTGACGCCTTCAGCCTCAAAATCACCCTTTCCCACGTGGCGCCGCGCCAGGCACAAAAATGGCCATACGACTGGAGATGGGTCCCCTGCCAAAAGAGCCAGCAGGTAAAACTATGCCTTGTTCTAAAGCTCTTTGGGAACCGCTTGCGTAGCCCCACAGACCTGGGGGCTGCGGGCTTTCCTGCTGCCTTCAGCCTCGACAACACCCTTTCCCACTTGGCGCCGCATCAGGCACAAAAATGGCCTATGGCTGGAGATGGGTCCCCCGCCCAAAGAGCCAGCAGGGAAAACTATGCCTTGTTCTAAAGCTCTTTGGAAACCGCTTGCGTAGCTGCACAGACCTGGGGGCTGCAGGCTTTCCTGCTGCCTTCAGGCTCGACAGCACCCTTTCACACTTGGCGTCGCGCCAGGCACGAAAATGGCCTATGGCTGGAGATGGGTCCCATGCCCAAAGAGCCAGCAGGGAAAACTATGCCTTGTTCTAAAGCTCTTTGGGAACCGCTTGCGTAGCCGCACAGACCTGGGGGCTGCGGGCTTTCCTGCTGCCTTCAGCGTCAAAACCACCCTTTCCCACTTGGCGCCCTATCAGGCACAAAAATGGCCTATGGCTGGAGATGGGTCCCATGCCCAAAGAGCCATCAGGGAAAACTATGCCTTGTTCTAAAGCTCTTTGGGAACCGCTTGCTTGGCCCCACAGACCTGGGGGCTGCAGGCTTTCCTGCTGCCTTCAGCCTCAAAACCACCCTTTCCCACGACGCACCGCGCCAGGCACAAAAATGGCCATACGGCTGGAGATGGGTCCCCCGCCCAAAGAGCCAGCAGGGAAAACTATGCCTTGTTCTAAAGCTCTTTGGGAACCGCTTGCGTAGCCCCACAGACCTGGGGGCTGCAGGCTTTCCTGCTGCCTTCAGCCTCGACACCACCCTTTCCCACTTGGCGCTTCGCCAGGCATAAAAATGGCCTATGGCTGGAGATGGGTCTCCAGCCCAAGGAGCCAGCAGGGAAAACTATGCCTTGTTCTAAAGCTCTTTGGGAACCGCTTCCATAGCCCCACAGACCTGGGGGCTGCAGGCTTTCCTGCTGCCTTCAGCCTCAAAGCCACCCTTTCCCACTTGGCGCTGCATCAGGCACAAAAATGGCAAATGGCTGGAGATGGGTCCCACGCCCAAAGACCCAGCAAGGAAAACTATGCCTTGTTCTAAAGATCTTTGGCAACCTCTTGCATAGCCCCACAGACCTGGGGGCTGCAGGCTTTTCTGCTGACTTCAGCCTCGACACCACCCTTTCCCACTTGGCGCCGCGCCAGGCACAAAAATGGCCTATGGCTGGAGATGGGTCCCCCGCCCAAAGAGACAGCAGGGAAAATTATGCCTTGTTCTAAAGCTCTTTGGGAACTGCTTGCGTAGTCCCACAGACCTGGGGGCTGCGGGCTTTCCTGCTGCCTTCAGCCTCAAAACCACCCTTTCCCACTACGCACCGCGCTAGGCATAGAAATAGCCATACGACTGGAGATGGGTCCCCCGCCCAAAGAGCCAGCAGGGAAAACTATGCCTTGTTCTAAAGCTCTTTGGGAACCGCTTGCATAGCCCCACAGACCTGGGGGCTGCAGGCTTTCCTGCTGCCTTCAGCCTCAAAGCCACCCTTTCCCACTTGGCGCCGCGCCAGGCACAAAAATGGCCATACGGCTGGAGATGGGTCCCCCGCCCAAAGAGCCAGCAGGGAAAACTATGCCTTCTTCTAAAGCTCTTTGGGAACCGCTTGCGTAGCCGCACAGACCTGGGGGCTGCGGGCTTTCCTGCTGCCTTCAGCGTCAAAACCACCCTTTCCCACTTGGCGCCCTATCAGGCACAAAAATGGCCTATGGCTGGAGATGGGTCCCATGCCCAAAGAGCCATCAGGGAAAACTATGCCTTGTTCTAAAGCTCTTTGGGAACCGCTTGCTTGGCCCCACAGACCTGGGGGCTGCAGGCTTTCCTGCTGCCTTCAGCCTCAAAACCACCCTTTCCCACGACGCACCGCGCCAGGCACAAAAATGGCCATACGGCTGGAGATGGGTCCCCCGCCCAAAGAGCCAGCAGGGAAAACTATGCCTTGTTCTAAAGCTCTTTGGGAACCGCTTGCGTAGCCCCACAGACCTGGGGGCTGCAGGCTTTCCTGCTGCCTTCAGCCTCGACACCACCCTTTCCCACTTGGCGCTTCGCCAGGCATAAAAATGGCCTATGGCTGGAGATGGGTCTCCAGCCCAAGGAGCCAGCAGGGAAAACTATGCCTTGTTCTAAAGCTCTTTGGGAACCGCTTCCATAGCCCCACAGACCTGGGGGCTGCAGGCTTTCCTGCTGCCTTCAGCCTCAAAGCCACCCTTTCCCACTTGGCGCTGCATCAGGCACAAAAATGGCAAATGGCTGGAGATGGGTCCCACGCCCAAAGACCCAGCAAGGAAAACTATGCCTTGTTCTAAAGATCTTTGGCAACCTCTTGCATAGCCCCACAGACCTGGGGGCTGCAGGCTTTGCTGCTGACTTCAGCCTCGACAGCACCCTTTCCCACTTGGCGCCGCGCCAGGCACAAAAACGGCCTATGGCTGGAGATGGGTCCCCCGCCCAAAGAGCCAGCAGGGAAAACTATGCCTTGTTCTAAAGCTCTTTGGAAACCGCTTGCGTAGCTGCACAGACCTGGGGGCTGCAGGCTTTCCTGCTGCCTTCAGCCTCGACACCACCCTTTCCCACTTGGCGTCGCGCCAGGCACAAAAATGGCCTATGGCTGGAGATGGGTCCCATGCCCTAAGAGCCAGCTGGGAAAACTATGACTTGTTCTAAAGCTCTTTGGGAACCGCTTGCGTAGCCCCACAGACCTTGGGGCTGCAGGCTTTGCTCCTGCCTTCACCCTCAAAGCCACCCTTTCCCACCTGGCGCCGCGCCAGGCACAAAAATGGCCATACGGCTGGAGATGGGTCCCCCGCCCAAAGAGCCAGCAGGGAAAACTATGCCTTGTTCTAAAGCTCTTTGGGAACCACTTGCGTAGCCCCACAGACCTGGGGGCTGCGGGCTTTGCTGCTGCCTTCAGCCTCGAAGCCACCCTTTCCCACTACGCACCGCGCCAGGCACAAAAATGGCCATACGGCTGGAGATGGGTCCCCCGCCCAAAGAGCCAGCAGGGAAAACTATGCCTTGTTCTAAAGCTCTTTGGGAACCGCTTGCGTAGCCCCACAGACCTGGGGGCTGCAGGCTTTCCTGCTGTCTTCAGCCTCAAAGCCACCCTTTCCCACTTGGCGCCCCATCAGGCACAAAAATGGCCTATGGCTGGAGATGGGTCCCATGCCCAAAGAGCCAGCAGGGAAAACTATGCCTTGTTCTAAAGCTCTTTGGGAACCGCTTGCGTTGTCCCCCAGACCTGGGGGCTGCGGGCTTTCCTGCTGCCTTCAGCCTCGACACCACCCTTCCCCACTTGGCGCCGCGCTAGGCACAAAAATGGTCTATGGCTGGAGATGGGTCCCCCGCCCAAAGAGCCAGCAGGGAAATCTAGGCCTTGTTCTAAAGCACTTTGGGAACCGCTTCCATAGCCCCACAGACCTGGGGACTGCAGGCTTTCCTGCTGCCTTCAGCCTCGACACCACCCTTTCCCACTTGGCGCCGCATGAGGCACAAAAATGGCCATACGGCTGGAGATGGGTCCCCCGCCCAAAGAGCCAGCAGGGAAAACTATGCCTTGTTCTAAAGCTCTTTGGGAACCGCTTGCGTAGCCCCACAGACCTGGGGGCTGCGGGCTTTCCTGCTGCCTTCAGACTCGACACCACCCTTCCCCACTTGGCGCCGCGCCAGGCTCAAAAATGGCCATACGGCTGGAGATGGGTCCCCCTCCCAAGGAGCCAGCAGGGAAAACTATGCCTTGTTCTAAAGCTCTTTGGGAACCGCTTGCGTAGCCCCACAGACCTGGGGGCTGCAGGCTTTCCTGCTGCCTTCAGCCTCAAAGCCACCCTTTCCCACTTGGCGTCGCGCCAGGCACAAAAATGGCCTATGGCTGGAGATGGGTCCCCCGCCCAAAGAGCCATCAGGGAAAACTATGCCTTGTTCTAAAGCTCTTTGGGAACCGCTTGCTTGGCCCCACAGACCTGGGGGCTGCGGGCTTTCCTGCTGCCTTCAGCCTCGACAGCACCCTTTCCCACTTGGCGCCGCATCAGGCACAAAAATGGCCATACGGCTGGAGATGGGTCCCCCGCCCAAAGAGCCAGCAGGGAAAATTATGCCTTGTTCTAAAGCTCTTTGGGAACCGCTTGCGTAGCCCCACAGACCTGGGGGCTGCGGGCTTTCCTGCTGCCTTCAGCCTCAAAACCACCCTTTCCCACTTGGCGCCGCGCCAGGCACAAAAATGGCCATACGGCTGGAGATGGGTCCCCCACCCAAAGAGCCAGCAGGGAAAACTATGCCTTGTTCTAAAGCTCTTTGGGAACCGCTTGCGTAGCCCCACAGACCTGGGGGCTGCGGGCTTTCCTGCTGCCTTCAGCCTCAAAACCACCCTTTCCCACTACGCACCGCGCCAGCCATAAAAATAGCCATACGACTGGAGATGGGTCCCCCGCCCAAAGAGCCAGCAGGGAAAACTATGCCTTGTTCTAAAGCTCTTTGGGAACCGCTTGCGTAGCCCCACAGACCTGGGGGCTGCAGGCTTTCCTGCTGCCTTCAGCCTCAAAGCCACCCTTTCCCACTTGGTGCCGCGCCAGGCTCAAAAATGGCCATACGGCTGGAGATGGGTCCCCCGCCCAAAGAGCCAGCAGGGAAAACTATGCCTTGTTCTAAAGCTCTTTGGGAACCGCTTGCGTAGCCCCACAGACCTGGGGGCTGCGGGCTTTCCTGCTGCCTTCAGACTCGACACCACCCTTTCCCACTTGGTGCCTCGCCAGGCCCAAAAATGGCCATACGGCTGGAGATGGGTCCCCCGCCCAAGGAGCCAGCAGGGAAAACTATGCCTTGTTCTAAAGCTCTTTGGGAACCACTTGCGTAGCCCCACAGACCTGGGGGCTGCAGGTTTTCCTGCTGCCTTCAGCCTCGACACCACCCTTTCCCACTTGGCGCCGAGCCAGGCACAAAAATGGCCATACGGCTGGAGATGGGTCCCCCGCCCAAAGAGCCAGCAGGGAAAACTATGCCTTGTTCTAAAGCTCTTTGGGAACCGCTTGCGTAGCCCCACAGACCTGGGGGCTGCAGGCTTTGCTGCTGCCTTCAGCCTCAAAACCACCCTTTCCCACTTGGCGCCGCGCCAGGCACAAAAATGGCCTATGGCTGGAGATGGGTCCCATGCCCAAAGAGCCAGCAGGGAAAACTATGCCTTGTTCTAAAGCTCTTTGGGAACCGCTTGCGTAACCCCACAGACCTTAGGGCTGCAGGCTTTGCTCCTGCCTTCAGCCTCGACACCACCCTTTCCCACTTGGCGCCGGGCCAGGGACAAAAATGGCCATACGGCTGGAGATGGGTCCCCCGCCCAAAGAGCCAGCAGGGAAAACTATGCCTTGTTCTAAAGCTCTTTGGGAACCGCTTGCGTAGCCCCACAGACCTGGGGGCTGCGGGCTTTCCTGCTGCCTTCAGCCTCAAAACCACCCTTTCCCACTACGCACCGCGCCAGGCACAAAAATGGCCATACGGCTGGAGATGGGTCCCATGCCCAAAGAGCCATCAGGGAAAACTATGCCTTGTTCTAAAGCTCTTTGGGAACCGCTTGCGTAGCCCCAGAGACCTGGGGGCTGCAGGCTTTCCTGCTGCCTTCAGCCTCGACAGCACCCTTTCCCACTTGGCGTCGCGCCAGGCACAAAAATGGCCTATGGCTGGAGATGGTTCCCATGCCCAAAGAGCCATCAGGGAAAACTATGCCTTGTTCTAAAGCTCTTTTTGAACCGCTTGCTTGGCCCCACAGACCTGGGGGCTGCAGGCTTTGCTGCTGCCTTCAGCCTCGACACCACCCTTTCCCACTTGGCGCCGCGCCAGGGACAAAAATGGCCATACGGCTGGAGATGGGTCCCCTGCCAAAAGAGCCAGCAGGGAAAACTATGCCTTGTTCTAAAGCTCTTTGGGAACCGCTTGCGTAGCCCCACAGACCTGGGGGCTGCGGGCTTTCCTGCTGCCTTCAGCCTCAAAACCACCCTTTCCCACTACGCACCGCGCCAGGCACAAAAATGGTCTATGGCTGGAGATGGCTCCCCCGCCCAAAGAGCCAGCAGGGAAAACTATGCCTTGTTCTAAAGCTCTTTGGGAACCGCTTGCATAGCCCCACAGACCTGGGGGCTGCGGGCTTTCCTGCTGCCTTCAGCCTCAAAACCACCCTTTCCCACTACGCACCGCGCCAGGCACAAAAATAGCCATACGGCTGGAGATGGGTCCCATGCCCAAAGAGCCAGCAGGGAAAACTAGGCCTTGTTCTAAAGCTCTTTGGGAACCGCTTGCGTAGCCTCACAGACCTGGGGGCTGCAGGCTTTCCTGCTGCCTTCAGCCTCAACAGCACCCTTTCCCACTTGGCACCGCGCCAGGCACAAAAATGGCCTATGGCTGGAGATGGGTCCCATGCCCAAAGAGCCAGCAGGGAAAACTATGCCTTGTTCTAAAGCTCTTTGGGAACCGCTTGCGTAGCCCCACAGACCTGGGGGCTGCGGGCTTTCCTGCTGCCTTCAGCCTCAAAGCCACCCTATCCCACTTGGCGCCGCGCCAGGCACAAAAATGGCCATACGGCTGGAGATGGGTCCCCCGCCCAAAGAGCCAGCAGGGAAAACTATGCCTTGTTCTAAAGCTCTTTGGGAACCGCTTGCGTAGCCCCACATACCTGGGGGCTGCGGGCTTTCCTGCTGCCTTCAGCGTCAAAACCACCCTTTCCCACTACGCACCGCGCCAGGCACAAAAATGGCCATACGGCTGGAGATGGGTCCCATGCCCAAAGAGCCAGCAGTGAAAACTATGCCTTGTTCTAAAGCTCTTTGGGAACCGCTTGCGTAGCCCCACAGACCTGGGGGCTGCGGGCTTTCCTGCTGCCTTCAGCCTCAAAGCCACCCTTTCCCACTTGGCGTCGCGCCAGGCACAAAAATGGCCATACGGCTGGAGATGGGTCCCATGCCCAAAGAGCCAGCAGTGAAAACTATGCCTTGTTCTAAAGCTCTTTGGGAACCGCTTGCGTAGCCCCACAGACCTGGGGGCTGCGGGCTTTCCTGCTGCCTTCACCCTCAAAAACACCCTTTCCCACTTGGCGCCGCGCCAGGCACAAAAATGGCCATACGGCTGGAGATGGGTCCCCCGCCCAAAGAACAAGCAGGGAAAACTATGCCTTGTTCTAAAGCTCTTTGGGAACCGCTTGCGTAGCCCCACAGACCTGGGGGCTGCAGGCTTTCCTGCTGCCTTCAGCCTCAAAGACACCCTTTCCCACTTGGCACCGCGCCAGGCACAAAAATGGCCTATGGCTGGAGATGGGTCCCCCGCCCAAAGAGCCAGCAGGGAAAACTAGGCCTTGTTCTAAAGCTCTTTGGGAACCGCTTGCGTAGCCCCACAGACCTGGGGGCTGCAGGCTTTCCTGCTGCCTTCAGCCTCGACACCACCCTTTCCCACTTGGCGCCGGGCCAGGCTCAAAAATGGCCATACGGCTGGAGATGGGTCCCCCGCCCAAAGAGCCAGCAGTGAAAACTATGCCTTGTTCTAAAGCTCTTTGGGAACCGCTTGCGTAGCCCCACAGACCTGGGGGCTGCAGGCTCTCCTGCTGCCTTCAGCCTCGACACCACCCTTTCCCACTTGGCGCCGCGCTAGGCACAAAAATGGCCTATGGCTGGAGATATGTCTCCCCCCAAAAGAGCCAGCAGGGAAAACTATGCCTTGTTCTAAAGCTCTTTGGGAACCGCTTGCGTAGGCCCACAGACCTGGGGGCTGCAGGCTTTCCTGCTGCCTTCAGCCTCAAAGCCACCCTTTCCCACTTGGCGCCGCGCTAGGCACAAAAATGGTCTATGGCTGGAGATGGGTCCCCCGCCCAAGGAGCCAGCAGGGAAATCTAGGCCTTGTTCTAAAGCACTTTGGGAACCGCTTCCATAGCCCCACAGACCTGGGGGCTGCAGGCTTTCCTGCTGACTTCAGCCTCGACACCACCCTTTCCCACCTGGCGCCGCGCCAGGCACAAAAATGGCCATACGGCTGGAGATGGGTCCCCCGCCCAAAGAGCCAGCAGGGAAAACTATGCCTTGTTCTAAAGCTCTTTGGGAACCACTTGCGTAGCCCCACAGACCTGGGGGCTGCGGGCTTTGCTGCTGCCTTCAGCCTCGAAGCCACCCTTTCCCACTACGCACCGCGCCAGGCACAAAAATGGCCATACGGCTGGAGATGGGTCCCCCGCCCAAAGAGCCAGCAGGGAAAACTATGCCTTGTTCTAAAGCTCTTTGGGAACCGCTTGCGTAGCCCCACAGACCTGGGGGCTGCAGGCTTTCCTGCTGTCTTCAGCCTCAAAGCCACCCTTTCCCACTTGGCGCCCCATCAGGCACAAAAATGGCCTATGGCTGGAGATGGGTCCCATGCCCAAAGAGCCAGCAGGGAAAACTATGCCTTGTTCTAAAGCTCTTTGGGAACCGCTTGCGTTGTCCCACAGACCTGGGGGCTGCGGGCTTTCCTGCTGCCTTCAGCCTCGACACCACCCTTCCCCACTTGGCGCCGCGCTAGGCACAAAAATGGTCTATGGCTGGAGATGGGTCCCCCGCCCAAAGAGCCAGCAGGGAAATCTAGGCCTTGTTCTAAAGCACTTTGGGAACCGCTTCCATAGCCCCACAGACCTGGGGACTGCAGGCTTTCCTGCTGCCGTCAGCCTCGACACCACCCTTTCCCACTTGGCGCCGCATGAGGCACAAAAATGGCCATACGGCTGGAGATGGGTCCCCCGCCCAAAGAGCCAGCAGGGAAAACTATGCCTTGTTCTAAAGCTCTTTGGGAACCGCTTGCGTAGCCCCACAGACCTGGGGGCTGCGGGCTTTCCTGCTGCCTTCAGACTCGACACCACCCTTCCCCACTTGGCGCCGCGCCAGGCTCAAAAATGGCCATATGGCTGGAGATGGGTCCCCCTCCCAAGGAGCCAGCAGGGAAAACTATGCCTTGTTCTAAAGCTCTTTGGGAACCGCTTGCGTAGCCCCACAGACCTGGGGGCTGCAGGCTTTCCTGCTACCTTCAGCCTCAAAGCCACCCTTTCCCACTTGGCGTCGCGCCAGGCACAAAAATGGCCTATGGCTGGAGATGGGTCCCCCGCCCAAAGAGCCATCAGGGAAAACTATGCCTTGTTCTAAAGCTCTTTGGGAACCGCTTGCTTGGCCCCACAGACCTGGGGGCTGCGGGCTTTCCTGCTGCCTTCAGCCTCGACAGCACCCTTTCCCACTTGGCGCCGCATCAGGCACAAAAATGGCCATACGGCTGGAGATGGGTCCCCCGCCCAAAGAGCCAGCAGGGAAAACTATGCCTTGTTCTAAAGCTCTTTGGGAACCGCTTGCGTAGCCCCACAGACCTGGGGGCTGCGGGCTTTCCTGCTGCCTTCAGCCTCAAAACCACCCTTTCCCACTTGGCGCCGCGCCAGGCACAAAAATGGCCATACGGCTGGAGATGGGTCCCCCACCCAAAGAGCCAGCAGGGAAAACTATGCCTTGTTCTAAAGCTCTTTGGGAACCGCTTGCGTAGCCCCACAGACCTGGGGGCTGCGGGCTTTGCTCCTGCCTTCAGCCTCAAAACCACCCTTTCCCACTACGCACCGCGACAGGCATAAAAATAGCCATACGACTGGAGATGGGTCCCCCGCCCAAAGAGCCAGCAGGGAAAACTATGCCTTGTTCTAAAGCTCTTTGGGAACCGCTTGCGTAGCCCCACAGACCTGGGGGCTGCAGGCTTTCCTGCTGCCTTCAGCCTCAAAGCCACCCTTTCCCACTTGGTGCCGCGCCAGGCTCAAAAATGGCCATACGGCTGGAGATGGGTCCCCCGCCCAAAGAGCCAGCAGGGAAAACTATGCCTTGTTCTAAAGCTCTTTGGGAACCGCTTGCGTAGCCCCACAGACCTGGGGGCTGCGGGCTTTCCTGCTGCCTTCAGACTCGACACCACCCTTTCCCACTTGGTGCCTCGCCAGGCCCAAAAATGGCCATACGGCTGGAGATGGGTCCCCCGCCCAAGGAGCCAGCAGGGAAAACTATGCCTTGTTCTAAAGCTCTTTGGGAACCACTTGCGTAGCCCCACAGACCTGGGGGCTGCAGGCTTTCCTGCTGCCTTCAGCCTCGACACCACCCTTTCCCACTTGGCGCCGAGCCAGGCACAAAAATGGCCATACGGCTGGAGATGGGTCCCCCGCCCAAAGAGCCAGCAGGGAAAACTATGCCTTGTTCTAAAGCTCTTTGGGAACCGCTTGCGTAGCCCCACAGACCTGGGGGCTGCGGGCTTTCCTGCTGCCTTCAGCCTCAAAACCACCCTTTCCCACTACGCACCGCGCCAGGCACAAAAATGGCCATACGGCTGGAGATGGGTCCCATGCCCAAAGAGCCATCAGGGAAAACTATGCCTTGTTCTAAAGCTCTTTGGGAACCGCTTGCGTAGCCCCAGAGACCTGGGGGCTGCAGGCTTTCCTGCTGCCTTCAGCCTCGACAGCACCCTTTCCCACTTGGCGTCGCGCCAGGCACAAAAATGGCCTATGGCTGGAGATGGTTCCCATGCCCAAAGAGCCATCAGGGAAAACTATGCCTTGTTCTAAAGCTCTTTTTGAACCGCTTGCTTGGCCCCACAGACCTGGGGGCTGCAGGCTTTGCTGCTGCCTTCAGCCTCGACACCACCCTTTCCCACTTGGCGCCGCGCCAGGGACAAAAATGGCCATACGGCTGGAGATGGGTCCCCTGCCAAAAGAGCCAGCAGGGAAAACTATGCCTTGTTCTAAAGCTCTTTGGGAACCGCTTGCGTAGCCCCACAGACCTGGGGGCTGCGGGCTTTCCTGCTGCCTTCAGCCTCAAAACCACCCTTTCCCACTACGCACCGCGCCAGGCACAAAAATGGTCTATGGCTGGAGATGGCTCCCCCGCCCAAAGAGCCAGCAGGGAAAACTATGCCTTGTTCTAAAGCTCTTTGGGAACCGCTTGCATAGCCCCACAGACCTGGGGGCTGCGGGCTTTCCTGCTGCCTTCAGCCTAAAAACCACCCTTTCCCACTACGCACCGCGCCAGGCACAAAAATAGCCATACGGCTGGAGATGGGTCCCCCGCCCAAAGAGCCAGCAGGGAAAACTAGGCCTTGTTCTAAAGCTCTTTGGGAACCGCTTGCGTAGCCTCACAGACCTGGGGGCTGCAGGCTTTCCTGCTGCCTTCAGCCTCAACAGCACCCTTTCCCACTTGGCACCGCGCCAGGCACAAAAATGGCCTATGGCTGGAGATGGGTCCCATGCCCAAAGAGCCAGCAGGGAAAACTATGCCTTGTTCTAAAGCTCTTTGGGAACCGCTTGCGTAGCCCCACAGACCTGGGGGCTGCGGGCTTTCCTGCTGCCTTCAGCCTCAAAGCCACCCTATCCCACTTGGCGCCGCGCCAGGCACAAAAATGGCCATACGGCTGGAGATGGGTCCCCCGCCCAAAGAGCCAGCAGGGAAAACTATGCCTTGTTCTAAAGCTCTTTGGGAACCGCTTGCGTAGCCCCACAGACCTGGGGGCTGCGGGCTTTCCTGCTGCCTTCAGCGTCAAAACCACCCTTTCCCACTACGCACCGCGCCAGGCACAAAAATGGCCATACGGCTGGAGATGGGTCCCCCGCCCAAAGAGCCAGCAGTGAAAACTATGCCTTGTTCTAAAGCTCTTTGGGAACCGCTTGCGTAGCCCCACAGACCTGGGGGCTGCGGGCTTTCCTGCTGCCTTCAGCCTCAAAGCCACCCTTTCCCACTTGGCGTCGCGCCAGGCACAAAAATGGCCATACGGCTGGAGATGGGTCCCATGCCCAAAGAGCCAGCAGTGAAAACTATGCCTTGTTCTAAAGCTCTTTGGGAACCGCTTGCGTAGCCCCACAGACCTGGGGGCTGCGGGCTTTCCTGCTGCCTTCACCCTCAAAAACACCCTTTCCCACTTGGCGCCGCGCCAGGCACAAAAATGGCCATACGGCTGGAGATGGGTCCCCCGCCCAAAGAACAAGCAGGGAAAACTATGCCTTGTTCTAAAGCTCTTTGGGAACCGCTTGCGTAGCCCCACAGACCTGGGGGCTGCAGGCTTTCCTGCTGCCTTCAGCCTCAAAGACACCCTTTCCCACTTGGCACCGCGCCAGGCACAATAATGGCCTATGGCTGGAGATGGGTCCCCCGCCCAAAGAGCCAGCAGGGAAAACTAGGCCTTGTTCTAAAGCTCTTTGGGAACCGCTTGCGTAGCCCCACAGACCTGGGGGCTGCAGGCTTTCCTGCTGCCTTCAGCCTCGACACCACCCTTTCCCACTTGGCACCGCGGCAGGCACAAAAATGGCCTATGGCTGGAGATGGGTCCCATGCCCAAAGAGCCAGCAGGGAAAACTATGCCTTGTTCTAAAGCTCTTTGGGAACCGCTTGCGTAGCCCCACAGACCTTAGGGCTGCAGGCTTTGCTCCTGCCTTCAGCCTCGACACCACCCTTTCCCACTTGGCGCCGGGCCAGGGACAAAAATGGCCATACGGCTGGAGATGGGTCCCCCGCCCAAAGAGCCAGCAGGGAAAACTATGCCTTGTTCTAAAGCTCTTTGGGAACCGCTTGCGTAGCCCCACAGACCTGGGGGCTGCGGGCTTTCCTGCTGCCTTCAGCCTCAAAACCACCCTTTCCCACTACGCACCGCGCCAGGCACAAAAATGGCCATACGGCTGGAGATGGGTCCCATGCCCAAAGAGCCATCAGGGAAAACTATGCCTTGTTCTAAAGCTCTTTGGGAACCGCTTGCGTAGCCCCACAGACCTGGGGGCTGCGTGCTTTCCTGCTGCCTTCAGCCTCAAAGCCACCCTTTCCTACTTGGCGTCGCGCCAGGCACAAAAATGGCCTATGGCTGGAGATGGGTCCCATGCCCAAAGAGCCATCAGGGAAAACTATGCCTTGTTCTAAAGCTCTTTGGGAACCGCTTGCTTGGCCCCACAGACCTGGGGGCTGCGGGCTTTCCTGCTGCCTTCAGCCTCAAAGCCACCCTTTCCCACTTGGCGTCGCGCCAGGCACAAAAATGGCCATACGGCTGGAGATGGGTCCCATGCCCAAAGAGCCAGCAGTGAAAACTATGCCTTGTTCTAAAGCTCTTTGGGAACCGCTTGCGTAGCCCCACAGACCTGGGGGCTGCGGGCTTTCCTGCTGCCTTCACCCTCAAAAACACCCTTTCCCACTTGGCGCCGCGCCAGGCACAAAAATGGCCATACGGCTGGAGATGGGTCCCCCGCCCAAAGAACAAGCAGGGAAAACTATGCCTTGTTCTAAAGCTCTTTGGGAACCGCTTGCGTAGCCCCACAGACCTGGGGGCTGCAGGCTTTCCTGCTGCCTTCAGCCTCAAAGACACCCTTTCCCACTTGGCACCGCGCCAGGCACAATAATGGCCTATGGCTGGAGATGGGTCCCCCGCCCAAAGAGCCAGCAGGGAAAACTAGGCCTTGTTCTAAAGCTCTTTGGGAACCGCTTGCGTAGCCCCACAGACCTGGGGGCTGCAGGCTTTCCTGCTGCCTTCAGCCTCGACACCACCCTTTCCCACTTGGCACCGCGGCAGGCACAAAAATGGCCTATGGCTGGAGATGGGTCCCATGCCCAAAGAGCCAGCAGGGAAAACTATGCCTTGTTCTAAAGCTCTTTGGGAACCGCTTGCGTAGCCCCACAGACCTTAGGGCTGCAGGCTTTGCTCCTGCCTTCAGCCTCGACACCACCCTTTCCCACTTGGCGCCGGGCCAGGGACAAAAATGGCCATACGGCTGGAGATGGGTCCCCCGCCCAAAGAGCCAGCAGGGAAAACTATGCCTTGTTCTAAAGCTCTTTGGGAACCGCTTGCGTAGCCCCACAGACCTGGGGGCTGCGGGCTTTCCTGCTGCCTTCAGCCTCAAAACCACCCTTTCCCACTACGCACCGCGCCAGGCACAAAAATGGCCATACGGCTGGAGATGGGTCCCATGCCCAAAGAGCCATCAGGGAAAACTATGCCTTGTTCTAAAGCTCTTTGGGAACCGCTTGCGTAGCCCCACAGACCTGGGGGCTGCGTGCTTTCCTGCTGCCTTCAGCCTCAAAGCCACCCTTTCCTACTTGGCGTCGCGCCAGGCACAAAAATGGCCTATGGCTGGAGATGGGTCCCATGCCCAAAGAGCCATCAGGGAAAACTATGCCTTGTTCTAAAGCTCTTTGGGAACCGCTTGCTTGGCCCCACAGACCTGGGGGCTGCGGGCTTTCCTGCTGCCTTCAGCGTCAAAACCACCCTTTACCACTACGCACCGCGCCAGGCACAAAAATGGACATACGGCTGGAGATGGGTCCCCCGCCCAAAGAGCCATCAGGGAAAACTATGCCTTGTTCTAAAGCTCTTTGGGAACCGCTTGCTTGGCCCCACAGACCTGGGGGCTGCAGGCTCTCCTGCTGCCTTCAGCCTCGACAACACCCTTTCCCACTTGGCGCCGCGCTAGGCACAAAAATGGCCTATGGCTGGAGATATGTCTCCCCCCAAAAGAGCCAGCAGGGAAAACTATGCCTTGTTCTAAAGCTCTTTGGGAACCGCTTGCGTAGCCCCACAGACCTGGGGGCTGCAGGCTTTCCTGCTGCCTTCAGCCTCGACACCACCCTTTCCCACTTGGCGCCGGGCCAGGCTCAAAAATGGCCATACGGCTGGAGATGGGTCCCCCGCCCAAAGAGCCAGCAGGGAAAACTATGCCTTGTTCTAAAGCTCTTTGGGAACCGCTTGCGTAGCCCCACAGACCTGGGGGCTGCAGGCTCTCCTGCTGCCTTCAGCCTCGACACCACCCTTTCCCACTTGGCGCCGCGCTAGGCACAAAAATGGCCTATGGCTGGAGATATGTCTCCCCCCAAAAGAGCCAGCAGGGAAAACTATGCCTTGTTCTAAAGCTCTTTGGGAACCGCTTGCGTAGGCCCACAGATCTGGGGGCTGCAGGCTTTCCTGCTGCCTTCAGCCTCAAAGCCACCCTTTCCCACTTGGCGCCGCGCTAGGCACAAAAATGGTCTATGGCTGGAGATGGGTCCCCCGCCCAAGGAGCCAGCAGGGAAATCTAGGCCTTGTTCTAAAGCACTTTGGGAACCGCTTCCATAGCCCCACAGACCTGGGGGCTGCAGGCTTTCCTGCTGACTTCAGCCTCGACACCACCCTTTCCCACTTGGCGCCGCATGAGGCACAAAAATGGCCATACGGCTGGAGATGGGTCCCCTGCCCAAAGAGCCAGCAGGGAAAACTAGGCCTTGTTCTAAAGCTCTTTGGGAACCGCTTGCGTAGCCCCACAGACCTGGGGGCTGCGGGCTTTCCTGCTGCCTTCAGACTCGACACCACCCTTCCCCACTTGGCGCCGCGCCAGGCACAAAAATGGCCATACGGCTGGAGATGGGTCCCCCGCCCAAGGAGCCAGCAGGGAAAACTATGCCTTGTTCTAAAGCTCTTTGGGAACCGCTTGCGTAGCCCCACAGACCTGGGGGCTCCAGGCTTTCATGCTACCTTCAGCCTCAAAGCCACCCTTTCCCACTTGGCGTCGCGCCAGGCACAAAAATGGCCTATGGCTGGAGATGGGTCCCCCGCCCAAAGAGCCATCAGGGAAAACTATGCCTTGTTCTAAAGCTCTTTGGGAACCGCTTGCTTGGCCCCACAGACGTGGGGGCTGCGGGCTTTCCTGCTGCCTTCAGCCTCGAGAGCACCCTTTCGCACTTGGCGCCGCATCAGGCACAAAAATGGCCATACGGCTGGAGATGGGTCCCCCGCCCAAAGAGCCAGCAGGGAAAACTATGCCTTGTTCTAAAGCTCTTTGGGAACCGCTTGCGTAGCCCCACAGACCTGGGGGTTGCGGGCTTTCCTGCTGCCTTCAGCCTCAAAACCACCCTTTCCCACTACGCACCGCGCCAGGCACAAAAATGGCCATACGGCTGGAGATGGGTCCCCCACCCAAAGAGCCAGCAGGGAAAACTATGCCTTGTTCTAAAGCTCTTTGGGAACCGCTTGCGTAGCCCCACAGACCTGGGGGCTGCGGGCTTTCCTGCTGCCTTCAGCCTCAAAACCACCCTTTCCCACTACGCACCGCGCCAGGCATAAAAATAGCCATACGACTGGAGATGGGTCCCCCGCCCAAAGAGCCATCAGGGAAAACTATGCCTTGTTCTAAAGCTCTTTGGGAACCGCTTGCGTAGCCCCACAGACCTGGGGGCTCCAGGCTTTCATGCTACCTTCAGCCTCAAAGCCACCCTTTCCCACTTGGCGTCGCGCCAGGCACAAAAATGGCCTATGGCTGGAGATGGGTCCCCCGCCCAAAGAGCCATCAGGGAAAACTATGCCTTGTTCTAAAGCTCTTTTTGAACCGCTTGCTTGGCCCCACAGACCTGGGGGCTGCAGGCTTTGCTGCTGCCTTCAGCCTCGACACCACCCTTTCCCACTTGGCGCCGGGCCAGGGACAAAAATGGCCATACGGCTGGAGATGGGTCCCCCGCCCAAAGAGCCAGCAGGGAAAACTATGCCTTGTTCTAAAGCTCTTTGGGAACCGCTTGCGTAGCCCCACAGACCTGGGGGCTGCGGGCTTTCCTGCTGCCTTCAGCCTCAAAACCACCCTTTCCCACTACGCACCGCGCCAGGCACAAAAATGGCCATACGGCTGGAGATGGGTCCCCCGCCCAAAGAGCCAGCAGGGAAAACTATGCCTTGTTCTAAAGCTCTTTGGGAACCACTTGCGTAGCCGCACAGACCTGGGGGCTGCGGGCTTTCCTGCTGCCTTCAGCCTCAAAACCACCCTTTCCCACTACGCACCGCGCCAGGCACAAAAATAGCCATACGGCTGGAGATGGGTCCCCCGCCCAAAGAGCCAGCAGGGAAAACTAGGCCTTGTTCTAAAGCTCTTTGGGAACCGCTTGCGTAGCCCCACAGACCTGGGGGCTGCAGGCTTTGCTGCTGCCTTCAGCCTCGACAGCACCCCTTCCCACTTGGCGCCGCGCCAGGCACAAAAATGGCCATACGGCTGGAGATGGGTCCCCTGCCAAAAGAGCCAGCAGGGAAAACTATGCCTTGTTCTAAAGCTCTTTGGGATCCGCTTGCTTGGCAACACAGACCTGGGGGCTGCAGGCTCTCCTGCTGCCTTAAGCCTCGACAACACCCTTTCCCACTTGGCGCCGCGCTAGGCACAAAAATGGCCTATGGCTGGAGATATGTCTCCCCCCAAAAGAGCCAGCAGGGAAAACTATGCCTTGTTCTAAAGCTCTTTGGGAACCGCTTGCGTAGCCCCACAGACCTGGGGGCTGCAGGCTTTCCTGCTGCCTTCAGCCTCGACACCACCCTTTCCCGCTTGGCGCCACGCCAGGCTCAAAAATGGCCATACGGCTGGAGATGGGTCCCCCGCCCAAAGAGCCAGCAGTGAAAACTATGCCTTGTTCTAAAGCTCTTTGGGAACCGCTTGCTTAGCCCCACAGACCTGGGGGCTGCGGGCTTTCCTGCTGCCTTCAGCCTCGACAGCACCCTTTCCCACTTGGCGCCGGGCCAGGCACAAAAATGGCCATACGGCTGGAGATGGGTCCCCCGCCCAAAGAGCCAGCAGGGAAAACTATGCCTTGTTCTAAAGCTCTTTGGGAACCGCTTGCATAGGCCCACAGACCTGGGGGCTGCAGGCTTTCCTGCTGCCTTCAGCCTCAAAGCCACCCTTTCCCACTTGGCGCCCCATCAGGCACAAAAATGGCCTATGGCTGGAGATGGGTCCCATGCCCTAAGAGCCAGCAGGGAAAACTATGCCTTGTTCTAAAGCTCTTTGGGAACCGCTTGCGTAGCCCCACAGACCTGGGGGCTGCGGGCTTTCCTGCTGCCTTCAGACTCGACACCACCCTTCCCCACTTGGCGCCGCGCCAGGCTCAAAAATGGCCATATGGCTGGAGATGGGTCCCCCTCCCAAGGAGCCAGCAGGGAAAACTATGCCTTGTTCTAAAGCTCTTTGGGAACCGCTTGCGTAGCCCCACAGACCTGGGGGCTGCAGGCTTTCCTGCTACCTTCAGCCTCAAAGCCACCCTTTCCCACTTGGCGTCGCGCCAGGCACAAAAATGGCCTATGGCTGGAGATGGGTCCCCCGCCCAAAGAGCCAGCAGGGAAAACTATGCCTTGTTCTAAAGCTCTTTGGGAACCGCTTGCTTGGCCCCACAGACCTGGGGGCTGCGGGCTTTCCTGCTGCCTTCAGCCTCCACAGGACCCTTTCCCACTTGGCGCCGCATCAGGCACAAAAATGGCCATACGGCTGGAGATGGGTCCCCCGCCCAAAGAGCCAGCAGGGAAAACTATGCCTTGTTCTAAAGCTCTTTGGGAACCGCTTGCGTAGCCCCACAGACCTGGGGGCTGCGGGCTTTCCTGCTGCCTTCAGCCTCAAAACCACCCTTTCCCACTTGGCGCCGCGCCAGGCACAAAAATGGCCATACGGCTGGAGATGGGTCCCCCAACCAAAGAGCCAGCAGGGAAAACTATGCCTTGTTCTAAAGCTCTTTGGGAACCGCTTGCGTAGCCCCACAGACCTGGGGGCTGCGGGCTTTCCTGCTGCCTTCAGCCTCAAAACCACCCTTTCCCACTACGCACCGCGCCAGGCATAAAAATAGCCATACGACTGGAGATGGGTCCCCCGCCCAAAGAGCCAGCAGGGAAAACTATGCCTTGTTCTAAAGCTCTTTGGGAACTGCTTGCGTAGCCCCACAGACCTGGGGGCTGCAGGCTTTCCTGCTGCCTTCAGCTTCAAAGCAACCCTTTCCCACTTGGCGCCGCGCCAGGCTCAAAAATGGCCATACGGCTGGAGATGGGTCCCCCGCCCAAAGAGCCAGCAGGGAAAACTATGCCTTGTTCTAAAGCTCTTTGGGAACCGCTTGCGTAGCCCCACAGACCTGGGGGCTGCGGGCTTTCCTGCTGCCTTCAGACTCGACACCACCCTTTCCCACTTGGTGCCTCGCCAGGCCCAAAAATGGCCATACGGCTGGAGATGGGTCCCCCGCCCAAAGAGCCAGCAGGGAAAACTATGCCTTGTTCTAAAGCTCTTTGGGAACCGCTTGCGTAACCCCACAGACCTTAGGGCTGCAGGCTTTGCTCCTGCCTTCAGCCTCGACAACACCCTTTCCCACTTGGCGCCGGGCCAGGGACAAAAATGGCCATACGGCTGGAGATGGGTCCCCCGCCCAAAGAGCCAGCAGGGAAAACTATGCCTTGTTCTAAAGCTCTTTGGGAACCGCTTGCGTAGCCCCACAGACCTGGGGGCTGCGGGCTTTCCTGCTGCCTTCAGCCTCAAAACCACCCTTTCCCACTACGCACCGCGCCAGGCACAAAAATGGCCATACGGCTGGAGATGGGTCCCATGCCCAAAGAGCCATCAGGGAAAACTATGCCTTGTTCTAAAGCTCTTTGGGAACCGCTTGCGTAGCCCCACAGACCTGGGGGCTGCGGGCTTTCCTGCTGCCTTCAGCCTCAAAACCACCCTTTCCCACTTGGCGTCGCGCCAGGCACAAAAATGGCCTATGGCTGGAGATGGGTCCCATGCCCAAAGAGCCATCAGGGAAAACTATGCCTTGTTCTAAAGCTCTTTTTGAACCGCTTGCTTGGCCCCACAGACCTGGGGGCTGCAGGCTTTGCTGCTGCCTTCAGCCTCGACACCACCCTTTCCCACTTGGCGCCGCGCCAGGGACAAAAATGGCCATACGGCTGGAGATGGGTCCCCTGCCAAAAGAGCCAGCAGGGAAAACTATGCCTTGTTCTAAAGCTCTTTGGGAACCGCTTGCGTAGCCCCACAGACCTGGGGGCTGCGGGCTTTCCTGCTGCCTTCAGCCTCAAAACCACCCTTTCCCACTACGCACCGCGCCAGGCACAAAAATGGTCTATGGCTGGAGATGGCTCCCCCGCCCAAAGAGCCAGCAGGGAAAACTATGCCTTGTTCTAAAGCTCTTTGGGAACCGCTTGCATAGCCCCACAGACCTGGGGGCTGCGGGCTTTCCTGCTGCCTTCAGCCTCAAAACCACCCTTTCCCACTACGCACCGCGCCAGGCACAAAAATAGCCATACGGCTGGAGATGGGTCCCCCGCCCAAAGAGCCAGCAGGGAAAACTATGCCTTGTTCTAAAGCTCTTTGGGAACCGCTTGCGTAGCCTCACAGACCTGGGGGCTGCAGGCTTTCCTGCTGCCTTCAGCCTCGACAGCACCCTTTCCCACTTGGCGCCGCGCCAGGCAGAAAATTGGCCTATGGCTGGAGATGGGTCCCATGCCCAAAGAGCCAGCAGGGAAAACTATGCCTTGTTCTAAAGCTCTTTGGGAACCGCTTGCGTAGCCCCACAGACCTTAGGGCTGCAGGCTTTGCTCCTGCCTTCAGCCTCAAAGCCACCCTATCCCACTTGGCGCCGCGCCAGGCACAAAAATGGCCATACGGCTGGAGATGGGTCCCCCGCCCAAAGAGCCAGCAGGGAAAACTATGCCTTGTTCTAAAGCTCTTTGGGAACCGCTTGCGTAGCCCCACAGACCTGGGGGCTGCGGGCTTTCCTGCTGCCTTCAGCGTCAAAACCACCCTTTCCCACTACGCACCGCGCCAGGCACAAAAATGGCCATACGGCTGGAGATGGGTCCCATGCCCAAAGAGCCAGCAGTGAAAACTATGCCTTGTTCTAAAGCTCTTTGGGAACCGCTTGCGTAGCCCCACAGACCTGGGGGCTGCGGGCTTTCCTGCTGCCTTCAGCCTCAAAGCCACCCTTTCCTACTTGGCGTCGCGCCAGGCACAAAAATGGCCATACGGCTGGAGATGGGTCCCATGCCCAAAGAGCCAGCAGTGAAAACTATGCCTTGTTCTAAAGCTCTTTGGGAACCGCTTGCGTAGCCCCACAGACCTGGGGGCTGCGGGCTTTCCTGCTGCCTTCACCCTCAAAAACACCCTTTCCCACTTGGCGCCGCGCCAGGCACAAAAATGGCCATACGGCTGGAGATGGGTCCCCCGCCCAAAGAACAAGCAGGGAAAACTATGCCTTGTTCTAAAGCTCTTTGGGAACCGCTTGCGTAGCCCCACAGACCTGGGGGCTGCAGGCTTTCCTGCTGCCTTCAGCCTCAAAGACACCCTTTCCCACTTGGCACCGCGCCAGGCACAATAATGGCCTATGGCTGGAGATGGGTCCCCCGCCCAAAGAGCCAGCAGGGAAAACTAGGCCTTGTTCTAAAGCTCTTTGGGAACCGCTTGCGTAGCCCCACAGACCTGGGGGCTGCAGGCTTTCCTGCTGCCTTCAGCCTCGACACCACCCTTTCCCACTTGGCACCGCGGCAGGCACAAAAATGGCCTATGGCTGGAGATGGGTCCCATGCCCAAAGAGCCAGCAGGGAAAACTATGCCTTGTTCTAAAGCTCTTTGGGAACCGCTTGCGTAGCCCCACAGACCTTAGGGCTGCAGGCTTTGCTCCTGCCTTCAGCCTCGACACCACCCTTTCCCACTTGGCGCCGGGCCAGGGACAAAAATGGCCATACGGCTGGAGATGGGTCCCCCGCCCAAAGAGCCAGCAGGGAAAAACTATGCCTTGTTCTAAAGCTCTTTGGGAACCGCTTGCGTAGCCCCACAGACCTGGGGGGCTGCGGGCTTTCCTGCTGCCTTCAGCCTCAAAACCACCCTTTCCCACTACGCACCGCGCCAGGCACAAAAATGGCCATACGGCTGGAGATGGGTCCCATGCCCAAAGAGCCATCAGGGAAAACTATGCCTTGTTCTAAAGCTCTTCGGGAACCGCTTGCGTAGCCCCACAGACCTGGGGGCTGCGGGCTTTCCTGCTGCCTTCAGCCTCGACAGCACCCTTTCCCACTTGGCGTCGCGCCAGGCACAAAAATGGCCTATGGCTGGAGATGGGTCCCATGCCCAAAGAGCCATCAGGGAAAACTATGCCTTGTTCTAAAGCTCTTTTTGAACCGCTTGCTTGGCCCCACAGACCTGGGGGCTGCAGGCTTTGCTGCTGCCTTCAGCCTCGACACCACCCTTTCCCACTTGGCGCCGCGCCAGGGACAAAAATGGCCATACGGCTGGAGATGGGTCCCCTGCCAAAAGAGCCAGCAGGGAAAACTATGCCTTGTTCTAAAGCTCTTTGGGAACCGCTTGCGTAGCCCCACAGACCTGGGGGCTGCGGGCTTTCCTGCTGCCTTCAGCCTCAAAAACCACCCTTTCCCACTACGCACCGCGCCAGGCACAAAAATGGTCTATGGCTGGAGATGGCTCCCCCGCCCAAAGAGCCAGCAGGGAAAACTATGCCTTGTTCTAAAGCTCTTTGGGAACCGCTTGCATAGCCCCACAGACCTGGGGGCTGCGGGCTTTCCTGCTGCCTTCAGCCTCAAAACCACCCTTTCCCACTACGCACCGCGCCAGGCACAAAAATGGCCATACGGCTGGAGATGGGTCCCCCGCCCAAAGAGCCAGCAGGGAAAACTAGGCCTTGTTCTAAAGCTCTTTGGGAACCGCTTGCGTAGCCCCACAGACCTGGGGGCTGCAGGCTTTCCTGCTGCCTTCAGCCTCGACAGCACCCTTTCCCACTTGGCACCGCGCCAGGCACAAAAATGGCCTATGGCTGGAGATGGGTCCCATGCCCAAAGAGCCAGCAGGGAAAACTATGCCTTGTTCTAAAGCTCTTTGGGAACCGCTTGCGTAGCCCCACAGACCTTAGGGCTGCAGGCTTTGCTCCTGCCTTCAGCCTCAAAGCCACCCTATCCCACTTGGCGCCGCGCCAGGCACAAAAATGGCCATACGGCTGGAGATGGGTCCCCCGCCCAAAGAGCCAGCAGGGAAAACTATGCCTTGTTCTAAAGCTCTTTGGGAACCGCTTGCGTAGCCCCACAGACCTGGGGGCTGCGGGCTTTCCTGCTGCCTTCAGCGTCAAAACCACCCTTTCCCACTACGCACCGCGCCAGGCACAAAAATGGCCATACGGCTGGAGATGGGTCCCATGCCCAAAGAGCCAGCAGTGAAAACTATGCCTTGTTCTAAAGCTCTTTGGGAACCGCTTGCGTAGCCCCACAGACCTGGGGGCTGCGGGCTTTCCTGCTGCCTTCAGCCTCAAAGCCACCCTTTCCTACTTGGCGTCGCGCCAGGCACAAAAATGGCCATACGGCTGGAGATGGGTCCCATGCCCAAAGAGCCAGCAGTGAAAACTATGCCTTGTTCTAAAGCTCTTTGGGAACCGCTTGCGTAGCCCCACAGACCTGGGGGCTGCGGGCTTTCCTGCTGCCTTCACCCTCAAAAACACCCTTTCCCACTTGGCGCCGCGCCAGGCACAAAAATGGCCATACGGCTGGAGATGGGTCCCCCGCCCAAAGAACAAGCAGGGAAAACTATGCCTTGTTCTAAAGCTCTTTGGGAACCGCTTGCGTAGCCCCACAGACCTGGGGGCTGCGGGCTTTCCTGCTGCCTTCAGCCTCAAAGACACCCTTTCCCACTTGGCACCGCGCCAGGCACAAAAATGGCCTATGGCTGGAGATGGGTCTCCCGCCCAAAGAGCCAGCAGGGAAAACTAGGCCTTGTTCTAAAGCTCTTTGGGAACCGCTTGCGTAGCCCCACAGACCTGGGGGCTGCAGGCTTTCCTGCTGCCTTCAGCCTCGACACCACCCTTTCCCACTTGGCACCGCGGCAGGCACAAAAATGGCCTATGGCTGGAGATGGGTCCCATGCCCAAAGAGCCAGCAGGGAAAACTATGCCTTGTTCTAAAGCTCTTTGGGAACCGCTTGCGTAGCCCCACAGACCTTAGGGCTGCAGGCTTTGCTCCTGCCTTCAGCCTCGACACCACCCTTTCCCACTTGGCGCCGGGCCAGGGACAAAAATGGCCATACGGCTGGAGATGGGTCCCCCGCCCAAAGAGCCAGCAGGGAAAAATATGCCTTGTTCTAAAGCTCTTTGGGAACCGCTTGCGTAGCCCCACAGACCTGGGGGCTGCAGGCTTTCCTGCTGCCTTCAGCCTCAAAACCACCCTTTCCCACTACGCACCGCGCCAGGCACAAAAATGGCCATACGGCTGGAGATGGGTCCCATGCCCAAAGAGCCATCAGGGAAAACTATGCCTTGTTCTAAAGCTCTTTGGGAACCGCTTGCGTAGCCCCACAGACCTGGGGGCTGCGGGCTTTCCTGCTGCCTTCAGCCTCGACAGCACCCTTTCCCACTTGGCGTCACGCCAGGCACAAAAATGGCCTATGGCTGGAGATGGGTCCCATGCCCAAAGAGCCATCAGGGAAAACTATGCCTTGTTCTAAAGCTCTTTTTGAACCGCTTGCTTGGCCCCACAGACCTGGGGGCTGCAGGATTTGCTGCTGCCTTCAGCCTCGACAGCACCCTTTCCCACTTGGCGCCGCGCCAGGGACAAAAATGGCCATACGGCTGGAGATGGGTCCCCTGCCAAAAGAGCCAGCAGGGAAAACTATGCCTTGTTCTAAAGCTCTTTGGGAACCGCTTGCGTAGCCCCACAGACCTGGGGGCTGCGGGCTTTCCTGCTGCCTTCAGCCTCAAAACCACCCTTTCCCACTACGCACCGCGCCAGGCACAAAAATGGTCTATGGCTGGAGATGGGTCCCCCGCCCAAAGAGCCAGCAGGGAAAACTAGGCCTTGTTCTAAAGCTCTTTGGGAACCGCTTGCGTAGCCTCACAGACCTGGGGGCTGCAGGCTTTCCTGCTGCCTTCAGCCTCGACAGCACCCTTTCCCACTTGGCACCGCGCCAGGCACAAAAATGGCCTATGGCTGGAGATGGGTCCCATGCCCAAAGAGCCAGCAGGGAAAACTATGCCTTGTTCTAAAGCTCTTTGGGAACCGCTTGCGTAGCCCCACAGACCTGGGGGCTGCAGGCTTTGCTCCTGCCTTCAGCCTCAAAGCCACCCTATCCCACTTGGCGCCGCGCCAGGCACAAAAATGGCCATACGGCTGGAGATGGGTCCCCCGCCCAAAGAGCCAGCAGGGAAAACTATGCCTTGTTCTAAAGCTCTTTGGGAACCGCTTGCGTAGCCGCACAGACCTGGGGGCTGCGGGCTTTCCTGCTGCCTTCAGCCTCAAAGCCACCCTTTCCCACTTGGCGTCGCGCCAGGCACAAAAATGGCCTATGGCTGGAGATGGGTCCCATGCCCAAAGAGCCAGCAGGGAAAACTATGCCTTGTTCTAAAGCTCTTTTTGAACCGCTTGCTTGGCCCCACAGACCTGGGGGCTGCAGGCTTTGCTGCTGCCTTCAGCCTCGACACCACCCTTTCCCACTTGGCGCCGGGCCAGGGACAAAAATGGCCATACGGCTGGAGATGGGTCCCCCGCCCAAAGAGCCAGCAGGGAAAACTATGCCTTGTTCTAAAGCTCTTTGGGAACCGCTTGCGTAGCCCCACAGACCTGGGGGCTGCGGGCTTTCCTGCTGCCTTCACCCTCAAAACCACCCTTTCCCACTACGCACCGCGCCAGGCACAAAAATGGCCATACGGCTGGAGATGGGTCCCCCGCCCAAAGAGCCAGCAGGGAAAACTATGCCTTGTTCTAAAGCTCTTTGGGAACCGCTTGCATAGCCCCACAGACCTGGGGGCTGCGGGCTTTCCTGCTGCCTTCAGCCTCAAAACCACCCTTTCCGACTACGCACCGCGCCAGGCACAAAAATAGCCATACGGCTGGAGATGGGTCCCCCGCCCAAAGAGCCAGCAGGGAAAACTAGGCCTTGTTCTAAAGCTCTTTGGGAACCGCTTGCGTAGGCCCACAGACCTGGGGGCTGCAGGCTTTCCTGCTGCCTTCAGCCTCGACACCACCCTTTCCCACTTGGCGCCGCGCCAGGCACAAAAATGGCCTATGGCTGGAGATGGGTCCCATGCCCTAAGAGGCAGCTGGGAAAACTATGCCTTGTTCTAAAGCTCTTTGGGAACCGCTTGCGTAGCCCCACAGACCTGGGGGCTGCAGGCTTTCCTGCTGCCTTCAGCCTCGACAGCACCCTTTCCCACTTGGCACCGCGCCAGGGACAAAAATGGCCATACGGCTGGAGATGGGTCCCATGCCCAAAGAGCCAGCAGGGAAAACTATGCCTTGTTCTAAAGCTCTTTGGGAACCGCTTGCGTAGCCCCACAGACCTTAGGGCTGCAGGCTTTGCTCCTGCCTTCAGCCTCGACACCACCCTTTCCCACTTGGCGCCGGGCCAGGGACAAAAATGGCCATACGGCTGGAGATGGGTCCCCCGCCCAAAGAGCCAGCAGGGAAAACTATGCCTTGTTCTAAAGCTCTTTGGGAACCGCTTGCGTAGCCCCACAGACCTGGGGGCTGCGGGCTTTCCTGCTGCCTTCAGCCTCAAAACCACCCTTTCCCACTTGGCACCGCGCCAGGCACAAAAATGGCCATACGGCTGGAGATGGGTCCCATGCCCAAAGAGCCATCAGGGAAAACTATGCCTTGTTCTAAAGCTCTTTGGGAACCGCTTGCGTAGCCCCACAGACCTGGGGGCTGCGGGCTTTCCTGCTGCCTTCAGCCTCGACAGCACCCTTTCCCACTTGGCGTCGCGCCAGGCACAAAAATGGCCTATGGCTGGAGATGGGTCCCATGCCCAAAGAGCCATCAGGGAAAACTATGCCTTGTTCTAAAGCTCTTTTTGAACGGCTTGCTTGGCCCCACAGACCTGGGGGCTGCAGGCTTTGCTGCTGCCTTCAGCCTCGACAGCACCCTTTCCCACTTGGCGCCGCGCCAGGGACAAAAATGGCCATACGGCTGGAGATGGGTCCCCTGCCCAAAGAGCCAGCAGGGAAAACTATGCCTTGTTCTAAAGCTCTTTGGGAACCGCTTGCGTAGCCCCACAGACCTGGGGGCTGCGGGCTTTCCTGCTGCCTTCAGCCTCAAAACCACCCTTTCCCACTACGCACCGCCCCAGGCACAAAAATGGTCTATGGCTGGAGATGGCTCCCCCGCCCAAAGAGCCAGCAGGGAAAACTATGCCTTGTTCTAAAGCTCTTTGGGAACCGCTTGCATAGCCCCACAGACCTGGGGGCTGCGGGCTTTCCTGCTGCCTTCAGCCTCAAAACCACCCTATGCCACTACGCACCGCGCCAGGCACAAAAATAGCCATACGGCTGGAGATGGGTCCCCCGCCCAAAGAGCCAGCAGGGAAAACTAGGCCTTGTTCTAAAGCTCTTTGGGAACCGCGTGCGTAGCCTCACAGACCTGGGGGCTGCAGGCTTTCCTGCTGCCTTCAGCCTCGACAGCACCCTTTCCCACTTGGCACCGCGCCAGGAACAAAAATGGCCTATGGCTGGAGATGGGTCCCATGCCCAAAGAGCCAGCAGGGAAAACTATGCCTTGTTCTAAAGCTCTTTGGGAACCGCTTGCGTAGCCCCACAGACCTTAGGGCTGCAGGCTTTGCTCCTGCCTTCAGCCTCAAAGCCACCCTATCCCACTTGGCGCCGCGCCAGGCACAAAAATGGCCATACGGCTGGAGATGGGTCCCCCGCCCAAAGAGCCAGCAGGGAAAACTATGCCTTGTTCTAAAGCTCTTTGGGAACCGCTTGCGTAGCCCCACAGACCTGGGGGCTGCGGGCTTTCCTGCTGCCTTCAGCGTCAAAACCACCCTTTCCCACTACGCACCGCGCCAGGCACAAAAATGGCCATACGGCTGGAGATGGGTGCCATGCCCAAAGAGCCATCAGTGAAAACTATGCCTTGTTCTAAAGCTCTTTGGGAACCGCTTGCGTAGCCCCACAGACCTGGGGGCTGCGGGCTTTCCTGCTGCCTTCAGCCTCAAAGCCACCCTTTCCTACTTGGCGTCGCGCCAGGCACAAAAATGGCCATACGGCTGGAGATGGGTCCCATGCCCAAAGAGCCAGCAGTGAAAACTATGCCTTGTTCTAAAGCTCTTTGGGAACCGCTTGCGTAGCCCCACAGACCTGGGGGCTGCGGGCTTTCCTGCTGCCTTCACCCTCAAAAACACCCTTTCCCACTTGGCTCCGCGCCAGGCACAAAAATGGCCATACGGCTGGAGATGGGTCCCCCGCCCAAAGAACAAGCAGGGAAAACTATGCCTTGTTCTAAAGCTCTTTGGGAACCGCTTGCGTAGCCCCACAGACCTGGGGGCTGCAGGCTTTCCTGCTGCCTTCAGCCTCAAAGACACCCTTTCCCACTTGGCACCGCGCCAGGCACAATAATGGCCTATGGCTGGAGATGGGTCCCCCGCCCAAAGAGCCAGCAGGGAAAACTATGCCTTGTTCTAAAGCTCTTTGGGAACCGCTTGCGTAGCCCCACAGACCTGGGGGCTGCAGGCTTTGCTCCTCCCTTCAGCCTCAAAGCCACCCTTTCCCACTTGGCGCCGCGCCAGGCTCAAAAATGGCCATACGGCTGGAGATGGGTCCCCCGCCCAAAGAGCCAGCAGGGAAAACTATGCCTTGTTCTAAAGCTCTTTGGGAACCGCTTGCGTAGCCCCACAGACCTGGGGGCTGCGGGCTTTCCTGCTGCCTTCAGCCTCAAAGCCACCCTTTCCCACTTGGAACCGCGGCAGGCACAAAAATGGCCATACAGCTTGAGATGGGTCCCCCACCCAAAGAGCCAGCAGGGAAAACTAGGCCTTGTTCTAAAGCTCTTTGGGAACCGCTTGCGTAGCCCCACAGACCTGGGGGCTGCAGGCTTTCCTGCTGCCTTCAGCCTCGACACCACCCTTTCCCACTTGGCACCGCGGCAGGCACAAAAATGGCCTATGGCTGGAGATGGGTCCCATGCCCAAAGAGCCAGCAGGGAAAACTATGCCTTGTTCTAAAGCTCTTTGGGAACCGCTTGCGTAGCCCCACAGACCTGGGGGCTGCAGGCTTTCCTGCTGCCTTCAGCCTCGACACCACCCTTTCCCACTTGGCGCCACGCCAGGCTCAAAAATGGCCATACGGCTGGAGATGGGTCCCATGCCCAAAGAGCCAGCAGGGAAAACTATGCCTTGTTCTAAAGCTCTTTGGGAACCGCTTGCGTAGCCCCACAGACCTGGGGGCTGCGGGCTTTCCTGCTGCCTTCAGCCTCAAAGCCACCCTTTCCCACTTGGCGCCGCGCCAGGTACAAAAATGGCCTGTGGCTGGAGATGGGTCCCATGCCCAAAGAGCCAGCAGGGAAAACTAGGCCTTGTTCTAAAGCTCTTTGGGAACCGCTTGCGTAGCCCCACAGACCTGGGGGCTGCAGGCTTTCCTCCTGCCTTCAGCCTCAAAGCCACCCTTTCCCACTTGGCGCCGCATCAGGCACAAAAATGGCCATACGGCTGGAGATGGGTCCCATGCCCAAAGAGCCAGCAGGGAAAACTATGCCTTGTTCTAAAGCTCTTTGGGAACCGCTTGCGTAGCCCCACAGACCTGGGGGCTGCGGGCTTTCCTGCTGCCTTCAGCCTCAAAACCACCCTTTCCCACTACGCACCGCGCCAGGCATAAAAATAGCCATACGGCTGGAGATGGGTCCCCCGCCCAAAGAGCCATCAGGGAAAACTATGCCTTGTTCTAAAGCTCTTTGGGAACCACTTGCGTAGCCCCACAGACCTGGGGGCTGCAGGCTTTCCTGCTGCCTTCAGCCTCAAAGCCACCCTTTCCCACTTGGCGTCACGCCAGGTACAAAAATGGCCTATGGCTGGAGATGGGTCCCATGCCCAAAGAGCCATCAGGGAAAACTATGCCTTGTTCTAAAGCTCTTTGGGAACCGCTTGCGTAGCCCCACAGACCTTGGGGTTGCAGGCTTTGCTCCTTCCTTCAGCCTCAAAGCAACCCTTTCCCACTTGGCGCCGCGCCAGGCTCAAAAATGGCCATACGGCTGGAGATGGGTCCCCCGCCCAAAGAGCCAGCAGGGAAAACTATGCCTTGTTCTAAAGCTCTTTGGGAACCGCTTGCGTAGCCCCACAGACCTGGGGGCTGCGGGCTTTGCTGCTGCCTTCAGCCTCGACACCACCCTTTCCCACTTGGTGCCTCGCCAGGCCCAAAAATGGCCATACGGCTGGAGATGGGTCCCCCGCCCATGGAGCCAGCAGGGAAAACTATGCCTTGTTCTAAAGCTCTTTGGGAACCACTTGCGTAGCCCCACAGACCTGGGGGCTGCAGGCTTTCCTGCTGCCTTCAGCCTCGACACCACCCTTTCCCACTTGGCGCCGCGCCAGGCACAAAAATGGCCATACGGCTGGAGATGGGTCCCCCGCCCAAAGAGCCAGCAGGGAAAACTATGCCTTGTTCTAAAGCTCTTTGGGAACCGCTTGCGTAGCCCCACAGACCTGGGGGATGCGGGCTTTCCTGCTGCCTTCAGCCTCGACACCACCCTTTCCCACTTGGCGCCGCGCCAGGCATAAAAATGGCCATACAGCTGGAAATGGGTCCCCCGCCCAAAGACCCAGCAGGGAAAACTATGCCTTGTTCTAAAGCTCTTTGGGAACCGCTTGCGTAGCCCCACAGACCTGTGGGCTGCAGGCTTTGCTGCTGCCTTCAGCCTCAAAACCACCCTTTCCCACTTGGCGCCGCGCCAGGCACAAAAATGGCCATACGGCTGGAGATGGGTCCCCCGCCCAAAGAGCCAGCAGGGAAAACTATGCCTTGTTCTAAAGCTCTTTGGGAACCGCTTGCGTAGGCCCACAGACCTGGGGGCTGCAGGCTTTCCTGCTGCCTTCAGCCTCAAAGCCACCCTTTCCCACTTGGCGTCGCGCCAGGCACAAAAATGGCCTATGGCTGGAGATGGGTCCCATGCCCAAAGAGCCATCAGGGAAAACTATGCCTTGTTCTAAAGCTCTTTTTGAACCGCTTGCTTGGCCCCACAGACCTGGGGGCTGCAGGCTTTGCTGCTGCCTTCAGCCTCGACACCACCCTTTCCCACTTGGCGCCGGGCCAGGGACAAAAATGGCCATACGGCTGGAGATGGGTCCCCTGCCAAAAGAGCCAGCAGGGAAAACTATGCCTTGTTCTAAAGCTCTTTGGGAACCGCTTGCGTAGCCCCACAGACCTGGGGGCTGCGGGCTTTCCTGCTGCCTTCAGCCTCAAAACCACCCTTTCCCACTACGCACCGCGCCAGGCACAAAAATGGCCATACGGCTGGAGATGGGTCCCCCGCCCAAAGAGCCAGCAGGGAAAACTATGCCTTGTTCTAAAGCTCTTTGGGAACCGCTTGCATAGCCCCACAGACCTGGGGGCTGCGGGCTTTCCTGCTGCCTTCAGCCTCAAAACCACCCTTTCCCACTACGCACCGCGCCAGGCACAAAAATAGCCATACGGCTGGAGATGGGTCCCCCGCCCAAAGAGCCAGCAGGGAAAACTAGGCCTTGTTCTAAAGCTCTTTGGGAACCGCGTGCGTAGCCCCACAGACCTGGGGGCTGCAGGCTTTCCTGCTGTCTTCAGCCTCGACAGCACCCTTTCCCACTTGGCGCCGCGCCAGGCACAAAATTGGCCTATGGCTGGAGATGGGTCCCATGCCCAAAGAGCCAGCAGGGAAAACTATGCCTTGTTCTAAAGCTCTTTGGGAACCGCTTGCGTAGCCCCACAGACCTGGGGGCTGCAGGCTTTGCTGCTGCCTTCAGCCTTGACACCACCCTTTCCCACTTGGCGCCGCGCCAGGTACAAAAATGGCCATACGGCTGGAGATGGGTCCCATGCCCAAAGAGCCATCAGGGAAAACTAGGCCTTGTTCTAAAGCTCTTTGGGAACCGCTTGCGTAGGCCCACAGACCTGGGGGCTGCAGGCTTTCCTGCTGCCTTCAGCCTCAAAGCCACCCTTTCCCACTTGGCGCCGCATCAGGCACAAAAATGGCCTATGGCTGGAGATGGGTCCCATGCCCAAAGAGCCAGCAGGGAAAACTATGCCTTGTTCTAAAGCTCTTTGGGAACCGCTTGCGTAGCCCCACAGACCTGGGGGCTGCGGGCTTTGCTGCTGCCTTCAGCCTCGACACCACCCTTTCCCACTTGGTGGCTCGCCAGGCCCAAAAATGGCCATACGGCTGGAGATGGGTCCCCCGCCCAAGGAGCCAGCAGGGAAAACTATGCCTTGTTCTAAAGCTCTTTGGGAACCGCTTGCGTAGCCCCACAGACCTGGGGGCTGCAGGCTTTCCTGCTGCCTTCAGCCTCGACACCACCCTTTCCCATTTGGCGCCGCGCCAGGCACAAAAATGGCCATACGGCTGGAGATGGGTCCCCCGCCCAAAGAGCCAGCAGGGAAAACTATGCCTTGTTCTAAAGCTCTTTGGGAACCGCTTGCGTAGCCCCACAGACCTGGAGGATGCGGGCTTTCCTGCTGCCTTCAGCCTCGACACCACCCTTTCCCACTTGGCGCCGCGCCAGGCATAAAAATGGCCATACAGCTGGAAATGGGTCCCCCGCCCAAAGAGCCAGCAGGGAAAACTATGCCTTGTTCTAAAGCTCTTTGGGAACCGCTTGCGTAGCCCCACAGACCTGGGGGCTGCAGGCTTTGCTGCTGCCTTCAGCCTCAAAACCACCCTTTCCCACTTGGCGCCGCGCCAGGCACAAAAATGGCCATACGGCTGGAGATGGGTACCCCGCCCAAAGAGCCAGCAGGGAAAACTATGCCTTGTTCTAAAGCTCTTTGGGAACCGCTTGCGTAGCCCCACAGACCTGGGGGCTGCGGGCTTTGCTGCTGCCTTCAGCCTCGACAGAACCCTTTCCCACTTGGCGCCGCGCCAGGCAGAAAATTGGCCTATGGCTGGAGATGGGTCCCATGCCCAAAGAGCCAGCAGGGAAAACTATGCCTTGTTCTAAAGCTCTTTGGGAACCGCTTGCGTAGCCCCACAGACCTTAGGGCTGCAGGCTTTGCTCCTGCCTTCAGCCTCGACACCACCCTTTCCCACTTGGCGCCGCGCCAGGCTCAAAAATGGCCATACGGGTGGAGATGGGTCCCATGCCCAAAGAGCCATCAGGGAAAACTATGCCTTGTTCTAAAGCTCTTTGGGAACCGCTTGCGTAGCCCACAGACCTGGGGGCTGCGGGCTTTCCTTCTGCCTTCAGCCTCAAAGCCACCCTTTCCCACTTGGCTCCCCATCAGGCACAAAAATGGCCAATGGCTGGAGATGGGTCCCATGCCCTAAGAGCCATCAGGGAAAACTATGCCTTGTTCTAAAGCTCTTTGGGAACCGCTTGCTTAGCCCCACAGACCTGGGGGCTGCAGGCTTTGCTGCTGCCTTCAGCCTTGACACCACCCTTTCCCACTTGGCGCCGCGCCAGGTACAAAAATGGCCTGTGGCTGGAGATGGGTCCCATGCCCAAAGAGCCAGCAGGGAAAACTATGCCTTGTTCTAAAGCTCTTTGGGAACCGCTTGCGTAGCCCCACAGACCTGGGGGCTGCGCCTTTCCTGGTGCCTTCAGCCTCAAAACCACCCTTTCCCACTACGCACCGCGCCAGGCACAAAAATGGCCATACGGCTGGAGATGGGTCCCCCGCCCAAAGAGCCAGCAGGGAAAACTATGCCTTGTTCTAAAGCTCTTTGGGAACCGCTTGCATAGCCCCACAGACCTGGGGGCTGCGGGCTTTCCTGCTGCCTTCAGCCTCAAAACCACCCTTTCCCACTACGCACCGCGCCAGGCACAAAAATAGCCATACGGCTGGAGATGGGTCCCCCGCCCAAAGAGCCAGCAGGGAAAACTAGGCCTTGTTCTAAAGCTCTTTGGGAACCGCGTGCGTAGCCCCACAGACCTGGGGGCTGCAGGCTTTCCTGCTGCCTTCAGCCTCGACAGCACCCTTTCCCACTTGGCGCCGCGCCAGGCACAAAATTGGCCTATGGCTGGAGATGGGTCCCATGCCCAAAGAGCCAGCAGGGAAAACTATGCCTTGTTCTAAAGCTCTTTGGGAACCGCTTGCGTAGCCCCACAGACCTGGGGGCTGCAGGCTTTGCTGCTGCCTTCAGCCATGACACCACCCTTTCCCACTTGGCGCCGCGCCAGGTACAAAAATGGCCATACGGCTGGAGATGGGTCCCATGCCCAAAGAGCCATCAGGGAAAACTAGGCCTTGTTCTAAAGCTCTTTGGGAACCGCTTGCGTAGGCCCACAGACCTGGGGGCTGCAGGCTTTCCTGCTGCCTTCAGCCTCAAAGCCACCCTTTCCCACTTGGCGCCGCATCAGGCACAAAAATGGCCTATGGCTGGAGATGGGTCCCATGCCCAAAGAGCCAGCAGTGAAAACTATGCCTTGTTCTAAAGCTCTTTGGGAACCGCTTGCGTAGCCCCACAGACCTGGGGGCTGCGGGCTTTCCTGCTGCCTTCAGCCTCGACACCACCCTTTCCCACTTGGCGCCGCGCTAGGCACAAAAATGGTCTATGGATGGAGATGGGTCCCCGGCCCAAAGAGCCAGCAGGGAAATCTAGGCCTTGTTCTAAAGCACTTTGGGAACCGCTTCCATAGCCCCACAGACCTGGGGGCTGCAGGCTTTCCTGCTGTCTTCAGCCTCGACACCACCCTTTCCCACTTGGCGCCGCATCAGGCACAAAAATGGCCATACGGCTGGAGATGGGTCCCCCGCCCAAAGAGCCAGCAGGGAAAACTATGCCTTGTTCTAAAGCTCTTTGGGAACCGCTTGCTTGGCCCCACAGACGTGGGGGCTGCGGGCTTTCCTGCTGCCTTCAGCCTCAAAACCACCCTTTGCCACTACGCACCGCGCCAGGCATAAAAATAGCCATACGACTGGAGATGGGTCCCCCGCCCAAAGAGCCAGCAGGGAAAACTATGCGTTGTTCTAAAGCTCTTTGGGAACCACTTGCGTAGCCCCACAGACCTGGGGGCTGCAGGCTTTGCTCCTGCCTTCAGCCTCAAAGCAACCCTTTCCCACTTGGCGCCGCGCCAGGCTCAAAAATGGCCATACGGCTGGAGATGGGTCCCCCGCCCAAAGAGCCAGCAGGGAAAACTATGCCTTGTTCTAAAGCTCTTTGGGAACCGCTTGCGTAGCCCCACAGACCTGGGGGCTGCGGGCTTTGCTGCTGCCTTCAGCCTCGACACCACCCTTTCCCACTTGGTGGCTCGCCAGGCCCAAAAATGGCCATACGGCTGGAGATGGGTCCCCCGCCCAAGGAGCCAGCAGGGAAAACTATGCCTTGTTCTAAAGCTCTTTGGGAACCGCTTGCGTAGCCCCACAGACCTGGGGGCTGCAGGCTTTCCTGCTTCCTTCAGCCTCGACACCACCCTTTCCCATTTGGCGCCGCGCCAGGCACAAAAATGTCCATACGGCTGGAGATGGGTCCCCCGCCCAAAGAGCCAGCAGGGAAAACTATGCCTTGTTCTAAAGCTCTTTGGGAACCGCTTGCGTAGCCCCACAGACCTGGGGGATGCGGGCTTTCCTGCTGCCTTCAGCCTCGACACCACCCTTTCCCACTTGGCGCCGTGCCAGGCACAAAAATGGCCATACGACTGGAGATGGGTCCCCCACCCAAAGAGCCAGCAGGGAAAACTATGCCTTGTTCTAAAGCTCTTTGGGAACCGCTTGCGTAGCCCCACAGACCTGGGGGCTGCAGGCTTTGCTGCTGCCTTCAGCCTCAAAACCACCCTTTCCCACTTGGCGCCGCATCAGGCACAAAAATGGCCATACGGCTGGAGATGGGTACCCCGCCCAAAGAGCCAGCAGGGAAAACTATGCCTTGTTCTAAAGCTCTTTGGGAACCGCTTGCGTAGCCCCACAGACCTGGGGGCTGCGGGCTTTGCTGCTGCCTTCAGCCTCAAAGCCACCCTTTCCCACTTGGCGCCGGGCCAGGGACAAAAATGGCCATACGGCTGGAGATGGGTCCCCTGCCCAAAGAGCCAGCATGGAAAACTATGCCTTGTTCTAAAGCTCTTTGGGAACCGCTTGCGTAGCCCCACAGACCTGGGGGCTGCGGGCTTTCCTGCTGCCTTCAGCCTCAAAACCACCCTTTCCCACTACGCACCGCGCCAGGCACAAAAATGGCCATACGGCTGGAGATGGGTCCCCCGCCCTAAGAGCCAGCAGGGAAAACTATGCCTTGTTCTAAAGCTCTTTGGGAACCGCTTGCATAGCCCCACAGACCTGGGGGCTGCGGGCTTTCCTGCTGCCTTCAGCCTCAAATCCACCCTTTCCCACTACGCACCGCGCCAGGCACAAAAATAGCCATACGGCTGGAGATGGGTCCCCCGCCCAAAGAGCCAGCAGGGAAAACTAGGCCTTGTTCTAAAGCTCTTTGGGAACCGCTTGCGTAGCCCCACAGACCTGGGGGCTGCAGGCTTTCCTGCTGCCTTCAGACTCGACACCACCCTTTCCCACTTGGCGCCGCATCAGGAACAAAAATGGCCATACGGCTGGAGATGGGTCCCCCGCCCAAAGAGCCAGCAGGGAAAACTATGCCTTGTTCTAAAGTTCTTTGGGAACCGCTTGCATAGCCCCACAGACCTGGGGGCTGTGGGCTTTCCTGCTGCCTTCAGCCTCGACACCACCCTTTCCCACTTGGCGCCGCGCCAGGCACAAAAATGGCCTATGGCTGGAGATGGGTCCCATGCCCAAAGAGCCAGCAGGGAAAACTATGCCTTGTTCTAAAGCTCTTTGGGAACCGCTTGCGTAGCCCCACAGACCTGGGGGCTGCAGGCTTTGCTGCTGCCTTCAGCCTCGACACCACCCTTTCCCACTTGGCGCCGCGCCAGGTACAAAAATGGCCTGTGGCTGGAGATGGGTCCCCCGCCCAAAGAGCCAGCAGGGAAAACTAGGCCTTGTTCTAAAGCTCTTTGGGAACCGCTTCCATAGCCCCACAGACCTGGGGGCTGCAGGCTTTCCTGCTGCCTTCAGCCTCAAAGCCACCCTTTCCCACTTGGCGCCGCATCAGGCACAAAAATGGCCTATGGCTGGAGATGGGTCCCATGCCCAAAGAGCCAGCAAGGAAAACTATGCCTTGTTCTAAAGCTCTTTGGGAACCGCTTGCGTAGCCCCACAGACCTGGGGGCTGCAGGCTTTGCTGCTGCCTTCAGCCTCAAAGCCACCCTTTCCCACTTGGCGTCGCGCCAGGCACAAAAATGGCCATACGGCTGGAGATGGGTCCCCCGCCCAAAGAGCCAGCAGGGAAAACTATGCCTTGTTCTAAAGCTCTTTGGGAACCGCTTGCGTAGCCCCACAGACCTGGGGGCTGCGGGCTTTCCTGCTGCCTTCAGACTCGACACCACCCTTTCCGACTTGGCGCCGCGCCAGGCTCAAAAATGGCCATACGGCTGGAGATGGGTCCCCCGCCCAAAGAGCCAGCAGGGAAAACTATGCCTTGTTCTAAAGCTCTTTGGGAACCGCTTTCGTAGCCCCACAGACCTGGGGGCTGCAGGCTTTCCTGCTGCCTTCAGCCTCGACAGCACCCTTTCCCACTTGGCGGCGCATCAGGCACAAAAATGGCCTATGGCTGGAGATGGGTCCCATGCCCAAAGAGCCAGCAGGGAAAACTATGCCTTGTTCTAAAGCTCTTTGGGAACCGCTTGCGTAGCCCCACAGACCTGGGGGCTGCGGGCTTTGCTGCTGCCTTCAGCCTCGACACCACCCTTTCCCACTTGGCGCCGCGCCAGGCACAAAAATGGCCATACGGCTGGAGATGGGTCCCCCGCCCAAAGAGCCAGCAGGGAAAACTATGCCTTGTTCTAAAGCTCTTTGGGAACCGCTTGCATAGCCCCACAGACCTGGGGGCTGCGGGCTTTCCTACTGCCTTCAGCCTCGACACCACCCTTTCCCACTTGGCGCCGCGCCAGGCTCAAAAATGGCCATACGGCTGGAGATGTGTCCCCTGTCAAAAGAGCCAGCAGGGAAAACTATGCCTTGTTCTAAAGCTCTTTGGGAACCGCTTGCATAGCCCCACAGACCTGGGGGCTGCGGGCTTTCCTGCTGCCTTCAGGCTCGACACCACCCTTTCCCACTTGGCGCCGCGCCAGGCACAAAAATGGCCATACGGCTGGAGATGGGTCCCCCGCCCAAAGAGCCAGCAGGGAAAACTATGCCTTGTTCTAAAGCTCTTTGGGAACCGCTTGCATAGCCCCACAGACCTGGGGGCTGCAGGCTTTCCTGCTGCCATCAGCCTCGACAGCACCCTTTCCAACTTGGCGCCGCGCCAGGCACAAAAATGGCCTATGGCTGGAGATGGGTCCCATGCCCAAAGAGCCATCAGGGAAAACTATGCCTTGTTCTAAAGCTCTTTGGGAACCGCTTGCGTAGCCGCACAGACCTGGGGGCTGCGGGCTTTCCTGCTGCATTCAGACTCGACACCACCCTTTTCGACTTGGCGCCGCGCCAGGCTCAAAAATGGCCTATGGCTGGAGATGGGTCCCATGCCCAAAGAGCCATCAGGGAAAACTATGCCTTGTTCTAAAGCTCTTTGGGAACCGCTTGCGTAGCCGCACAGACCTGGGGGCTGCGGGCTTTCCTGCTGCCTTCAGACTCGACACCACCCTTTCCCACTTGGCGCCGCGCCAGGCTCAAAAATGGCCATACGGCTGGAGATGGGTCCCCCGCCCAAAGAGCCAGCAGGGAAAACTATGCCTTGTTCTAAAGCTCTTTGGGAACCGCTTGCGTAGCCCCACAGACCTGGGGGCTGCGGGCTTTCCTGCTGCCTTCAGACTCGACACCACCCTTTCCGACTTGGCGCCGCGCCAGGCACAAAAATGGCCATACGGCTGGAGATGGGTCCCCCGCCCTAAGAGCCAGCAGGGAAAACTATGCCTTGTTCTAAAGCTCTTTGGGAACCGCTTTCGTAGCCCCACAGACCTGGGGGCTGCAGGCTTTCCTGCTGCCTTCAGCCTCGACAGCACCCTTTCCCACTTGGCGCCGCATCAGGCACAAAAATGGCCTATGGCTTGAGATGGGTCCCATGCCCAAAGAGCCAGCAGGGAAAACTATGCCTTGTTCTAAAGCTCTTTGGGAACCGCTTGCGTAGCCCCACAGACCTGGGGGCTGCCGGCTTTGCTGCTGCCTTCAGCCTCGACACCACCCTTTCCCACTTGGCGCCGCGCCAGGCACAAAAATGGCCATATGGCTGGAGATGGGTCCCCCGCCCAAAGAGCCAGCAGGGAAAACTATGCCTTGTTCTAAAGCTCTTTGGGAACCGCTTGCATAGCCCCACAGACCTGGGGGCTGCGGGCTTTCCTACTGCCTTCAGCCTCGACACCACCCTTTCCCACTTGGCGCCGCGCCAGGCTCAAAAATGGCCATACGGCTGGAGATGTGTCCCCTGTCAAAAGAGCCAACAGGGAAAACTATGCCTTGTTCTAAAGCTCTTTGGGAACCACTTGCGTAGCCCCACAGACCTGGGGGCTGCGGGCTTTCCTGCTGCCTTCAGCCTCGACACCACCCTTTCCCACTTGGCGCCGCGCCAGGCACAAAAATGGCCATACGGCTGGAGATGGGTCCCCCGCCCAAAGAACAAGCAGGGAAAACTATGCCTTGTTCTAAAGCTCTTTGGGAACCGCTTGCGTAGCCCCACAGACCTGGGGGCTGCGGGCTTTCCTGCTGCCTTCAGGCTCGACACCACCCTTTCCCACTTGGCGCCGCGCCAGGCACAAAAATGGCCATACGGCTGGAGATGGGTCCCCCGCCCAAAGAGCCAGCAGGGAAAACTATGCCTTGTTCTAAAGCTCTTTGGGAACCGCTTGCATAGCCCCACAGACCTGGGGGCTGCAGGCTTTCCTGCTGCCATCAGCCTCGACAGCACCCTTTCCCACTTGGCGCCGCGCCAGGCACAAAAATGGCCTATGGCTGGAGATGGGTCCCATGCCCAAAGAGCCAGCAGGGAAAACTATGCCTTGTTCTAAAGCTCTTTGGGAACCGCTTGCGTAGCCGCACAGACCTGGGGGCTGCGGGCTTTCCTGCTGCATTCAGACTCGACACCACCCTTTTCGACTTGGCGCCGCGCCAGGCTCAAAAATGGCCTATGGCTGGAGATGGGTCCCATGCCCAAAGAGCCATCAGGGAAAACTATGCCTTGTTCTAAAGCTCTTTGGGAACCGCTTGCGTAGCCGCACAGACCTGGGGGCTGCGGGCTTTCCTGCTGCATTCAGACTCGACACCACCCTTTTCGACTTGGCGCCGCGCCAGGCTCAAAAATGTCCATACGGCTGGAGATGGGTCCCATGCCCAAAGAGCTAGCAGGGAAAAATATGCCTTGTTCTAAAGGTCTTTGGGAACCACGTGCGTAGCCCCACAGACCTGGGGGCTGTGGGCTTTCCTGCTGCCTTCAGCCTCGACACCACCCTTTCCCACTTGGCGCCGCGCCAGGCACAAAAATGGCCATACGGCTGGAGATGGGTCCCCCGCCCAAAGAGCCAGCAGGGAAAACTATGCCTTGTTCTAAAGCTCTTTGGGAACCGCTTGCGTAGCCGCACAGACCTGGGGGCTGCGGGCTTTCCTGCTGCCTTCAGCCTCGATACCACCATTTCCCACTTGGCGCTGCGCCATGCACAAAAATGGCCATACGGCTGGAGATGGGTCCCCCGCCCAAAGAGCCAGCAGGGAAAACTATGCCTTGTTCTAACGCTCTTTGGGAACCGCTTGCGTAGCCCCACAGACCTGGGGGCTGCGGGCTTTCCTGCTGCCTTTAGCCTCGACACCACCCTTTCCCTCCTGGCGCCGCGCCAGGCACAAAAATGGCCGTACGGCTGGAGATGGGTCCCCCGCCCAAGGAGTCAGCAGGGAAAACTATGCCTTGTTCTAAAGCTCTTTGGGAACCGCTTGCGTAGCCGCACAGACCTGGGGGCTGCGGGCTTTCCTGCTGCCTTCAGCCTCAAAGCCACCCTTTCCCACTTTGCGCCGGGCCAGGCACAAAAATGGCCATACGGCTGGAGATGGGTCCCCCGCCCAAAGAGCCAGCAGGGAAAACTATGCCTTGTTCTAAAGCTCTTTGGGAACCGCTTGCGTAGCCCCACAGACCTGGGGGCTGCGGGCTTTCCTGCTGTCTTCAGCCTCAAAGCAACCCTTTCCCACTTGGCGCCCTATCAAGCACAAAAATGGCCTATGGCTGGAGATGTGTCCCATGCCCAAAGAGCCAGCAGGGAAAACTATGCCTTGTTCTAAAGCTCTTTGGGAACCGCTTGCGTAGCCGCACAGACCTGGGGGCTGCGGGCTTTCCTGCTGCCTTCAGCCTCAAAACCACCCTTTCCCACTTGGCCCCCGGCCAGGCACAAAAATGGCCATACGGCTGGAGATGGGTCCCCCGCCCAAAGAGCCAGCAGGGAAAACTATGCCTTGTTCTAAAGCTCTTTGGGAACCGCTTGCGTAGCACCACAGACCTGGGGGCTGCAGGCTTTGCTGCTGCCTTCAGCCTCAAAACCACCCTTTCCCACTTGGCGCTGCGCCAGGCACAAAAATGGCCATACGGCTGGAGATGGGTCCCCCGCCCAAAGAGCCAGCAGGGAAAATTATGCCTTGTTCTAAAGCTCTTTGGGAACCGCTTGCGTAGCCCCACAGACCTGATGGCTGCGGGCTTTCCTGCTGCCTTTAGCCTCGACACAACCCTTTCCCACTTGGCGCCGCGCCAGGCTCAAAAATGGCCATACGGCTGGAGATGGGTCCCCCGCCCAGAGAGCCAGCAGGGAAAACTATGCCTTGTTCTAAAGCTCTTTGGGAACCGCTTGCGTAGCCCCACAGACCTGGGGGCTGCGGGCTTTCCTGCTGCCTTCAAGCCTCAAAGCCACCCTTTCCCACTGGGCGCCGGGCCAGGCACAAAAATGGCCTATGGCTGGAGATGGGTCCCCCGAACAAAGAGCCAGCAGGGAAAACTATGCCTTGTTCTAAAGCTCTTTGGGAACCGCTTGCGTAGCCCCACAGACCTGGGGGCTGCAGGCTTTCCTGCTGCCTTCAGCCTCAAAGCCACCCTTTCCCACTTGGCGCCCTATCAAGCACAAAAATGGCCATACGGCTGGAGATGGGTCCCCGGCCCAAAGAGCCAGCAGGGAAAACTATGCCTTGTTCTAAAGCTCTTTGGGAACCGCTTGCTTGGGCCCACAGACCTGGGGGCTGCAGGCTTTGCTGCTGCCTTCAGCCTCGACACCACCCTTTCCCACTTGGCGCCGCGCCAGGGACAAAAATGGCCATACGGCTGGAGATGGGTCCCCCGCCCAAAGAGCCAGCAGGGAAAAATATGCCTTGTTCTAAAGCTCTTTGGGAACCGCTTGCGTAGCCCCACAGACCTGGGGGCTGCGGGCTTTCCTGCTGCCTTCAGATTCAAAGCCACCCTTTCCGTCTTGGGGCTTCGCCAGGCACAAAAATGGTCATACGGCTGGAGATGGGTCCCCCGCCCAAAGAGCGAGCAGGGAAAACTATGCCTTGTTCTAAAGCTCTTTGGGAACCGCTTGCGTAGCCCCACAGACCTGGGGGCTGCGGGCTTTCCTGCTGCCTTCAGCCTCGACATCACCCTTTCCCACTTGGTGCCGCGCCAGGCTCAAAAATGGCCATACGGCTGGAGATGGGTCCCCCGCCCTAAGAGCCAGCAGGGAAAACTATGCCTTGTTCTAAAGCCCTTTGGGAACCGCTTGCGTAGCCCCACAGACCTGGGGGCTGCAGGCTTTGCTCCTGCCTTCAGCCTCAAAGCCACCCTTTCCCACCTGGCGCCGCGCCAGGCTCAAAAATGGCCATACGGCTGGAGATGGGTCCCCGCCCAGAGAGCCAGCAGGGAAAACTATGCCTTGTTCTAAAGCTCTTTGGGAACCGCTTGCGTAGCCCCACAGACCTGGGGACTGCGGGCTTTCCTGCTGCCTTCAGCCTCGACACCACCCTTTCCCACTTGGCGCCGCGCCAGGCACAAAAATGGCCATACGGCTGGAGATGGGTCCCCCGCCCAAAGAGCCAGCAGGGAAAACTATGCCTTGTTCTAAAGCTCTTTGGGAACCGCTTGCATAGCCCCACAGACCTGGGGGCTGCAGGCTTTCCTGCTGCCTTCAGCCTCAAAGCCACCCTTTCCCACTTGGCGCCCTATCAGGCACAAAAATGGCCATACGGCTGGAGATGGGTCCCCCGCCCAAAGAGCCAGGACGGAAAACTATGCCTTGTTCTAAAGCTCTTTGGGAACCGCTTGCGTAGCCCCACAGACCTGGGGGCTGCGGGCTTTCCTCCTGCCTTCAGCCTCAACACCACCCTTTCCCACTTGGCGTCCTATCAGGCACAAAAATGGCCATACGGCTGGAGATGTGTCCCCCGCCCAAAGAGCCAGCAGGGAAAACTATGCCTTGTTCTAAAGCTCTTTTGGAACCGCTTGCGTAGCCCCACAGACCTGGGGGCTGCGGGCTTTGCTGCTGCCTTCAGCCTCAAAGCCACCCTTTCCCACTTGGCGCCGCGCCAGGCACAAAAATGGCCATACGGCTGGAGATGGGTCCCCTGCCCAAAGAGCCAGCAGGGAAAACTATGCCTTGTTCTAAAGCTCTTTGGGAACCGCTTGCGTAGCCCCACAGACCTGGGGGCTGCGGGCTTTCCTGCTGCCTTCACCCTCAAAACCACCCTTTCCCACTTGGCCCCCGGCCAGGCACAAAAATGGCCATACGGCTGGAGATGGGTCCCCCGCCCAGAGAGCCAGCAGGGAAAACTATGCCTTGTTCTAAAGCTCTTTGGGAACCGCTTGCGTAGCCCCAGAGACCTGGGGGCTGCGGGCTTTCCTGCTGCCTTCAAGCCTCAAAGCCACCCTTTCCCACTGGGCGCCGGGCCAGGCACAAAAATGGCCTATGGCTGGAGATGGGTCCCCCGAACAAAGAGCCAGCAGGGAAAACTATGCCTTGTTCTAAAGCTCTTTGGGAACTGCTTGCGTAGCCCCACAGACCTGGGGGCTGCAGGCTTTCCTGCTGCCTTCAGCCTCAAAGCCACCCTTTCCCACTTGGCGCCCTATCAAGCACAAAAATGGCCTATGGCTGGAGATGGGTCCCAGGCCCAAAGAGCCAGCAGGGAAAACTATGCCTTGTTCTAAAGCTCTTTGGGAACCGCTTGCGTAGCCCCACAGACCTGGGGGCTGCGGGCTTTCCTGCTGCCTTCAGCCTCAAAACCACCCTTTCCCACTTGGCACTGCTCCAGGCTCAAAAATGGCCATACGGCTGCAGATGGGTCCCCCGCCCAGAGAGCCAGCAGGGAAAACTATGCCTTGTTCTAAAGCTCTTTGGGAACCGCTTGCGTAGCCCCACAGACCTGGGGGCTGCAGGCTTTGCTGCTGCCTTCAGCCTCAAAGCCACCCTTTCCCACTTGGCGCCGGGCCAGGCACAAAAATGGCCATACGGCTGGAGATGGGTCCCCCGCCCAAAGAGCCAGCAGGGAAAACTATGCCTTGTTCTAAAGCTCTTTGGGAACCGCTTGCGTAGCCGCACAGACCTGGGGGCTGCGGGCTTTGCTGCTGCCTTCAGCCTCGACACCACCCTTTCCCACTTGGCGCCGTGCCAGGCACAAAAATGGCCATACGGCTGGAGATGGGTCCCCCGCCCAAAGAGCCAGCAGGGAAAACTATGCCTTGTTCTAAAGCTCTTTGGGAACCGCTTGCTTGGCCCCACAGACCTGGGGGCTGCAGTCTTTGCTGCTGCCTTCAGCCTCAACACCACCCTTTCCCACTTGGCGCCGGGCCAGGGACAAAAATGGCCATACGGCTGGAGATGGGTCCCCCACCCAAAGAGCCAGCAGGGAAAACTATGCCTTGTTCTAAAGCTCTTTGGGAACCGCTTGCGTAGCCCCACAGACCTTGGGGCTGCGGGCTTTCCTGCTGCCTTCAGCCTCTACAGCACCCTTTCCCACTTGGCTTCGCGCCAGGCACAAAAATGGCCTATGGCTGGAGATGGGTCCCATGCCCTAAGAGCCAGCTGGGAAAACTATGCCTTGTTCTAAAGCTCTTTGGGAACCGCTTGCGTAGCACCACAGACCTGGGGGCTGCAGGCTTTGCTCCTGCCTTCAGCCTCAAAGCCACCCTTTCCCACCTGGCGCCGCGCCAGGCACAAAAATGGCCATACGGCTGGAGATGGGTCCCCCGCCCAGAGAGCCAGCAGGGAAAACTATGCCTTGTTCTAAAGCTCTTTGGGAACCGCTTGCGTAGCCCCACAGACCTGGGTGCTGCGGGCTTTCCTGCTGTCTTCAGCCTCAAAGCAACCCTTTCCCACTTGGCGCCCTATCAAGCACAAAAATGGCCTATGGCTGGAGATGGGTCCCATGCCCAAAGAGCCAGCAGGGAAAACTATGCCTTGTTCTAAAGCTCTTTGGGAACCGCTTGCGTAGCCGCACAGACCTGGGGGCTGCGGGCTTTCCTGCTGCCTTCAGCCTCAAAACCACCCTTTCCCACTTGGCCCCCGGCCAGGCACAAAAATGGCCATACGGCTGGAGATGGGTCCCCTGCCCAAAGAGCCAGCAGGGAAAACTATGCCTTGTTCTAAAGCTCTTTGGGAACCGCTTGCGTAGCCCCACAGACCTGGGGGCTGCGGGCTTTCCTGCTGCCTTCAGATTCAAAGCCATCCTTTCCCTCTTGGGGCTTCGCCAGGCACAAAAATGGCCATACGGCTGGAGATGGGTCCCCCGAACAAAGAGCCAGCAGGGAAAACTATGCCTTGTTCTAAAGCTCTTTGGGAACCGCTTGCGTAGCCCCACAGACCTGGGGGCTGCGGGCTTTCCTGCTGCCTTCAGCCTCGACACCACCCTTTCCCACCTGGCGCCGCGCCAGGCTCAAAAATGGCCATACGGCTGGAGATGGGTCCCCCGCCCAGAGAGCCAGCAGGGAAAACTATGCCTTGTTCTAAAGCTCTTTGGGAACCGCTTGCGTAGCCCCACAGACCTGGGGGCTGCGGGCTTTCCTGCTGCCTTCAAGCCTCAAAGCCACCCTTTCCCACTGGGCGCCGGGCCAGGCACAAAAATGGCCTATGGCTGGAGATGGGTCCCCCGAACAAAGAGCCAGCAGGGAAAACTATGCCTTGTTCTAAAGCTCTTTGGGAACTGCTTGCGTAGCCCCACAGACCTGGGGGCTGCAGGCTTTCCTGCTGCCTTCAGCCTCAAAGCCACCCTTTCCCACTTGGCGCCCTATCAAGCACAAAAATGGCCTATGGCTGGAGATGGGTCCCAGGCCCAAAGAGCCAGCAGGGAAAACTATGCCTTGTTCTAAAGCTCTTTGGGAACCGCTTGCTTGGCCCCACAGACGTGGGGGCTGTGGGCTTTCCTGCTGCCTTCAGCCTCGACACCACCCTTTCCCACTTGGCGCCGCGCCAGGCACAAAAATGGCCATACGGCTGGAGATGGGTCCCCCGCCCAAAGAGCCAGCAGGGAAAACTATGCCTTGTTCTAAAGCTCTTTGGGAACCGCTTGCGTAGCCCCACAGACCTGGGGGCTGCGGGCTTTCCTGCTGCCTTCAGCCTCAAAACCACCCTTTCCCACTTGGCACTGCTCCAGGCTCAAAAATGGCCATACGGCTGCAGATGGGTCCCCCGCCCAGAGAGCCAGCAGGGAAAACTATGCCTTGTTCTAAAGCTCTTTGGGAACCGCTTGCGTAGCCCCACAGACCTGGGGGCTGCAGGCTTTGCTGCTGCCTTCAGCCTCAAAGCCACCCTTTCCCACTTGGCGCCGGGCCAGGCACAAAAATGGCCATACGGCTGGAGATGGGTCCCCCGCCCAAAGAGCCAGCAGGGAAAACTATGCCTTGTTCTAAAGCTCTTTGGGAACCGCTTGCGTAGCCCCACAGACCTGGGGGCTGCGGGCTTTCCTGCTGCCTTCAGCCTCAAAGCCACCCTTTCCCTCTTGGCGCCGTGCCAGGCACAAAAATGGCCGTACGGCTGGAGATGGGTCCCCCGCCCAAAGAGCCAGCAGGGAAAACTATGCCTTGTTCTAAAGCTCTTTGGGAACCGCTTGCGTAGCCCCACAGACCTTGGGGCTGCGGGCTTTCCTGCTGCCTTCAGCCTCGACAGCACCCTTTCCCACTTGGCTTCGCGCCAGGCACAAAAATGGCCTATGGCTGGAGATGGGTCCCATGCCCTAAGAGCGAGCAGGGAAAACTATGCCTTGTTCTAAAGCTCTTTGGGAACCGCTTGCGTAGCCCCACAGACCTGGGGGCTGCGGGCTTTCCTGCTGCCTTCAGCCTCAAAGCCACCCTTTCCCACTTGGCGCCGGGCCAGGCACAAAAATGGCCATACGGCTGGAGATGGGTCCCATGCCCAAAGAGCCAGCAGGGAAAACTATGCCTTGTTCTAAAGCTCTTTGGGAACCGCTTGCTTGGGCCCACAGACCTGGGGGCTGCAGGCTTTGCTGCTGCCTTCAGCCTCGACACCACCCTTACCCACTTGGCGCCGCGCCAGGCACAAAAATGGCCATACGGCTGGAGATGGGTCCCCCGCCCAAAGAGCCAGCAGGGAAAACTATGCCTTGTTCTGAAGCTCTTTGGGAACCGCTTGCGTAGCCCCACAGACCTGGGGGCTGCAGGCTTTCCTGCTGCCTTCAGCCTCGACACCACCCTTTCCCTCTTGGCGCCGCGCCAGGCACAAAAATGGCCGTACGGCTGGAGATGGGTCCCCCGCCCAAAGAGCCAGCAGGGAAAACTATGCCTTGTTCTAAAGCTCTTTGGGAACCGCTTGCGTAGCCCCACAGACCTGGGGGCTGCGGGCTTTCCTGCTGCCTTCAGCCTCAAAGCCACCCTTTCCCACTTTGCGCCGGGCCAGGCACAAAAATGGCCATACGGCTGGAGATGGGTCCCCCGCCCAAAGAGCCAGCAGGGAAAACTATGCCTTGTTCTAAAGCTCTTTGGGAACCGCTTGCGTAGCCCCACAGACCTTGGGGCTGCGGGCTTTCCTGCTGCCTTCAGCGTCGACAGCACCCTTTCCCACTTGGCTTCGCGCCAGGCACAAAAATGGCCTATGGCTGGAGATGGGTCCCATGCCGTAAGAGCCAGCTGGGAAAACTATGCCTTGTTCTAAAGCTCTTTGGGAACCGCTTGCGTAGCACCACAGACCTGGGGGCTGCAGGCTTTGCTCCTGCCTTCAGCCTCAAAGCCACCCTTTCCCACCTGGCGCCGCGCCAGGCACAAAAATGGCCATACGGCTGGAGATGGGTCCCCCGCCCAGAGAGCCAGCAGGGAAAACTATGCCTTGTTCTAAAGCTCTTTGGGAACCGCTTGCGTAGCCCCACAGACCTGGGGGCTGCGGGCTTTCCTGCTGCCTTCAGCCTCAAAGCAACCCTTTCCCACTTGGCGCCCTATCAAGCACAAGAATGGCCTATGGCTGGAGATGGGTCCCATGCCCAAAGAGCCAGCAGGGAAAACTATGCCTTGTTCTAAAGCTCTTTGGGAACCGCTTGCGTAGCCGCACAGACCTGGGGGCTGCGGGCTTTCCTGCTGCCTTCAGCCTCAAAACCACCCTTTCCCACTTGGCCCCCGGCCAGGCACAAAAATGGCCATACGGCTGGAGATGGGTCCCCCACCCAAAGAGCCAGCAGGGAAAACTATGCCTTGTTCTAAAGCTCTTTGGGAACCGCTTGCGTAGCCCCACAGACCTGGGGGCTGCGGGCTTTCCTGCTGCCTTCAGATTCAAAGCCATCCTTTCCCTCTTGGGGCTTCGCCAGGCACAAAAATGGCCATACGGCTGGAGATGGGTCCCCCGCCCTAAGAGCCAGCAGGGAAAACTATGCCTTGTTCTAAAGCTCTTTGGGAACCGCTTGCGTAGCCCCACAGACCTGGGGGCTGCAGTCTTTGCTCCTGCCTTCAGCCTCAAAGCCACCCTTTCCCACCTGGCGCCGCGCCAGGCTCAAAAATGGCCATACGGCTGGAGATTGGTCCCCGCCCAGAGAGCCAGCAGGGAAAACTATGCCTTGTTCTAAAGCTCTTTGGGAACCGCTTGCGTAGCCCCACAGACCTGGGGACTGCGGGCTTTCCTGCTGTTTTCAGCCTCGACACCACCCTTTCCCACTTGGCGCCGCGCCAGGCCCAAAAATGGCCATACGACTGGAGATGGGTCCCCCGCCCAAAGAGCCAGCAGGGAAAACTATGCCTTGTTCTAAAGCTCTTTGGGAACCGCTTGCATAGCCCCACAGACCTGGGGGCTGCAGGCTTTCCTGCTGCCTTCAGCGTCAAAGCCACCCTTTCCCACTTGGCGCCCTATCAGGTACAAAAATGGCCATACGGCTGGAGATGGGTCCCCCGCCCAAAGAGCCAGCAGGGAAAACTATGCCTTGTTCTAAAGCTCTTTGGGAACCGCTTGCGTAGCCCCACAGACCTGGGGGCTGCGGGCTTTCCTGCTGCCTTCAGCCTCGACACCACCCTTTCCCACTTGGCGCCCTATCAGGCACAAAAATGGCCATACGGCTGGAGATGTGTCCCCCGCCCAAAGAGCCAGCAGGGAAAACTATGCCTTGTTCTAAAGCTCTTTGGGAACCGCTTGCGTAGCCCCACAGACCTGGGGGCTGCGGGCTTTGCTGCTGCCTTCAGCCTCAAAGCCACCCTTTCCCACTTGGCGCCGCGCCAGGCACAAAAATGGCCATACGGCTGGAGATGGGTCCCCCGCCCAAAGAGCCAGCAGGGAAAATTATGCCTTGTTCTAAAGCTCTTTGGGAACCGCTTGCGTAGCCCCACAGACCTGGGGGCTGCGGGCTTTCCTGCTGCCTTTAGCCTCGACACAACCCTTTCCCACTTGGCGCCGCGCCAGGCTCAAAAATGGCCATACGGCTGGAGATGGGTCCCCCGCCCTAAGAGCCAGCAGGGAAAACTATGCCTTGTTCTAAAGCTCTTTGGGAACCGCTTGCGTAGCCCCACAGACCTGGGGGCTGCAGGCTTTGCTGCTGCCTTCAGCCTCAAAGCCACCCTTTCCCACCTGGCGCCGCGCCAGGCTCAAAAATGGCCATATGGCTGGAGTTGGTCCCCCGCCCAAAGAGCCAGCAGGGAAAACTATGCCTTGTTCTAAAGCTCTCTGGGAACCGCTTGCTTGGGCCCACAGACGTGGGGGCTGCGGGCTTTCCTGCTGCCTTCAGCCTCAAAACCACCCTATGCCACTACGCACCGCGCCAGGCACAAAAATAGCCATACGTCTGGAGATGGGTCCCCCACCCAAAGAGCCAGCAGGGAAAACTATGCCTTGTTCTAAAGCTCTTTGGGAACCGCTTGCGTAGCCCCACAGACCTGGGGGCTGCAGGCTTTCCTGCTGCCTTCAGACTCGACACCACCCTTTCCCACTTGGCGCCGCGCCAGGCACAAAAATGGCCATACGGCTGGAGATGGGTCCCCCGCCCAAAGAGCCAGCAGGGAAAACTATGCCTTGTTCTAAAGCTCTTTGGGAACCGCTTGCATAGCCCCACAGACCTGGGGGCTGCAGGCTTTGCTGCTGCCTTCAGCCTCAAAGCCACCCTTTCCCACTTGGCGCCGCGCCAGGCACAAAAATGGCCATACGGCTGGAGATGGGTCCCCCGCCCAAAGAGCCAGCAGGGAAAATTATGCCTTGTTCTAAAGCTCTTTGGGAACCGCTTGCGTAGCCCCACAGACCTGGGGGCTGCGGGCTTTCCTGCTGCCTTTAGCCTCGACACAACCCTTTCCCACTTGGCGCCGCGCCAGGCTCAAAAATGGCCATACGGCTGGAGATGGGTCCCCCGCCCTAAGAGCCAGCAGGGAAAACTATGCCTTGTTCTAAAGCTCTTTGGGAACCGCTTGCGTAGCCCCACAGACCTGGGGGCTGCAGGCTTTGCTGCTGCCTTCAGCCTCAAAGCCACCCTTTCCCACCTGGCGCCGCGCCAGGCTCAAAAATGGCCATATGGCTGGAGTTGGTCCCCCGCCCAAAGAGCCAGCAGGGAAAACTATGCCTTGTTCTAAAGCTCTCTGGGAACCGCTTGCTTGGGCCCACAGACGTGGGGGCTGCGGGCTTTCCTGCTGCCTTCAGCCTCAAAACCACCCTATGCCACTACGCACCGCGCCAGGCACAAAAATAGCCATACGTCTGGAGATGGGTCCCCCACCCAAAGAGCCAGCAGGGAAAACTATGCCTTGTTCTAAAGCTCTTTGGGAACCGCTTGCGTAGCCCCACAGACCTGGGGGCTGCAGGCTTTCCTGCTGCCTTCAGACTCGACACCACCCTTTCCCACTTGGCGCCGCGCCAGGCACAAAAATGGCCATACGGCTGGAGATGGGTCCCCCGCCCAAAGAGCCAGCAGGGAAAACTATGCCTTGTTCTAAAGCTCTTTGGGAACCGCTTGCATAGCCCCACAGACCTGGGGGCTGCAGGCTTTGCTGCTGCCTTCAGCCTCAAAGCCACCCTTTCCCACTTGGCGTCGCGCTAGGCACAAAAATGGCCATACAGCTGGAGATGGGTCCCCCGCCCAAGGAGCCAGCAGGGAAAACTATGCCTTGTTCTAAAGCTCTTTGGGAACCGCTTGCGTAGCCACACAGACCTGGGGGCTGCGGGCTTTCCTGCTGCCTTCAGCCTCAAAACCACCCTTTCCCACTACGCACCGCGCCAGGCACAAAAATGGCCATACGGCTGGAGATGGGTCCCCCGCCCAAAGAGCCAGCTGGGAAAACTATGCCTTGTTCTAAAGCTCTTTGGGAACCGCTTGCTTGGCCCCACAGACGTGGGGGCTGCGGGCTTTCCTGCTGCCTTCAGCCTCAAAACCACCCTATGCCACTACGCACTGCGTCAGGCACAAAAATAGCCATACGGCTGGAGATGGGTCCCCCACCCAAAGAGCCAGCAGGGAAAACTATGCCTTGTTCTAAAGCTCTTTGGGAACCGCTTGCGTAGCCCCACAGACCTGGGGGCTGCAGGCTTTCCTGCTGTCTTCAGCCTCAAAGCCACCCTTTCCCACTTGGCGCCCTATCAGGCACAAAAATGGCCTATGGGTGGAGATGGGTCCCATGCCCAAAGAGCCAGCAGGGAAAACTATGCCTTGTTCTAAAGCTCTTTGGGAACCGCTTGCGTAGCCCCACAGACGTGGGGGCTGCGGGCTTTCCTGCTGCCTTCAGCCTCGATACCACCATTTCCCACTTGGCGCTGCGCCATGCACAAAAATGGCCATACGGCTGGAGATGGGTCCCCCGCCCAAAGAGCCAGCAGGGAAAACTATGCCTTGTTCTAAAGCTCTTTGGGAACCGCTTGCGTAGCCCCACAGACCTTGGGGCTGCGGGCTTTCCTGCTGCCTTCAGCCTCGACAGCACCCTTTCCCACTTGGCTTCGCGCCAGGCACAAAAATGGCCTATGGCTGGAGATGGGTCCCATGCCGTAAGAGCCAGCTGGGAAAACTATGCCTTGTTCTAAAGCTCTTTGGGAACCGCTTGCGTAGCACCACAGACCTGGGGGCTGCAGGCTTTGCTCCTGCCTTCAGCCTCAAAGCCACCCTTTCCCACCTGGCGCCGCGCCAGGCACAAAAATGGCCATACGGCTGGAGATGGGTCCCCCGCCCAGAGAGCCAGCAGGGAAAACTATGCCTTGTTCTAAAGCTCTTTGGGAACCGCTTGCGTAGCCACACAGACCTGGGGGCTGCGGGCTTTCCTGCTGTCTTCAGCCTCAAAGCAACCCTTTCCCACTTGGCGCCCTATCAAGCACAAAAATGGCCTATGGCTGGAGATGGGTCCCATGCCCAAAGAGCCATCAGGGAAAACTATGCCTTGTTCTAAAGCTCTTTGGGAACCGCTTGCGTAGCCGCACAGACCTGGGGGCTGCGGGCTTTCCTGCTGCCTTCAGCCTCAAAACCACCCTTTCCCACTTGGCCCCCGGCCAGGCACAAAAATGGCCATACGGCTGGAGATGGGTCCCCCGCCCAAAGAGCCAGCAGGGAAAACTATGCCTTGTTCTAAAGCTCTTTGGGAACCGCTTGCGTAGCCCCACAGACCTGGGGGCTGCGGGCTTTGCTGCTGCCTTCAGCCTCAAAACCACCCTTTCCCACTTGGCGCTGCGCCAGGCACAAAAATGGCCATACGGCTGGAGATGGGTCCCCCGCCCAAAGAGCCAGCAGGGAAAATTATGCCTTGTTCTAAAGCTCTTTGGGAACCGCTTGCTTGGCCCCACAGACCTGGGGGCTGCGGGCTTTCCTGCTGCCTTTAGCCTCGACACAACCCTTTCCCACTTGGCGCCGCGCCAGGCTCAAAAATGGCCATACGGCTGGAGATGGGTCCCCCGCCCAGAGAGCCAGCAGGGAAAACTATGCCTTGTTCTAAAGCTCTTTGGGAACCGCTTGCGTAGCCCCACAGACCTGGGGGCTGCAGGCTTTCCTGCTGCCTTCAGCCTCAAAGCCACCCTTTCCCACTTGGCGCCCTATCAAGCACAAAAATGGCCTATGGCTGGAGATGGGTCCCAGGCCCAAAGAGCCAGCAGGGAAAACTATGCCTTGTTCTAAAGCTCTTTGGGAACCGCTTGCGTAGCCCCACAGACCTGGGGGCTGCGGGCTTTGCTGCTGCCTTCAGCCTCAACACCACCCTTTCCCACTTGGCGCCGGGCCAGGGACAAAAATGGCCATACGGCTGGAGATGGGTCCCCTGCCAAAAGAGCCAGCAGGGAAAACTATGCCTTGTTCTAAAGCTCTTTGGGAACCGCTTGCGTAGCCCCACAGACCTGGGGGCTGCGGGCTTTCCTGCTGCCTTCAGATTCAAAGCCACCCTTTCCCTCTTGGGGCTTCGCCAGGCACAAAAATGGCCATACGGCTGGAGATGGGTCCCCCGCCCAAAGAGCGAGCAGGGAAAACTATGCCTTGTTCTAAAGCTCTTTGGGAACCGCTTGCGTAGCCCCACAGACCTGGGGGCTGCGGGCTTTCCTGCTGCCTTCAGCCTCGACACCACCCTTTCCCACTTGGCGCCGCGCCAGGCACAAAAATGGCCATACGGCTGGAGATGGGTCCCCCGCCCTAAGAGCCAGCAGGGAAAACTATGCCTTGTTCTAAAGCTCTTTGGGAACCGCTTGCGTAGCCCCACAGACCTGGGGGCTGCAGGCTTTGCTGCTGCCTTCAGCCTCAAAGCCACCCTTTCCCACCTGGCGCCGCGCCAGGCTCAAAAATGGCCATACGGCTGGAGATGGGTCCCCGCCCAGAGAGCCAGCAGGGAAAACTATGCCTTGTTCTAAAGCTCTTTGGGAACCGCTTGCGTAGCCCCACAGACCTGGGGACTGCGGGCTTTCCTGCTGCCTTTAGCCTCGACACCACCCTTTCCCACTTGGCGCCGCGCCAGGCACAAAAATGGCCATACGGCTGGAGATGGGTCCCCCGCCCAAAGAGCCAGCAGGGAAAACTATGCCTTGTTCTAAAGCTCTTTGGGAACCGCTTGCATAGCCCCACAGACCTGGGGGCTGCGGGCTTTCCTGCTGTCTTCAGCCTCGACACCACCCTTTCCCACTTGGCGCCCTATCAGGCACAAAAATGGCCATACGGCTGGAGATGGGTCCCCCGCCCAAAGAGCGAGCAGGGAAAACTATGCCTTGTTCTAAAGCTCTTTGGGAACCGCTTGCGTAGCCCCACAGACCTGGGGGCTGCGGGATTTCCTGCTGCCTTCAGCCTCGACACCAGCCTTTCCCACTTGGCGCCCTATCAGGCACAAAAATGGCCATACGGCTGGAGATGGGTCCCCCGCCCAAAGAGCCAGCAGGGAAAACTATGCCTTGTTCTAAAGCTCTTTGGGAACCGCTTGCGTAGCCCCACAGACCTGGGGGCTGCGGGCTTTGCTGCTGCCTTCAGCCTCAAAGCCACCCTTTCCCACTTGGCGCCGTGCCAGGCACAAAAATGGCCTATGGCTGGAGATGGGTCCCATGCCCAAAGAGCCAGCAGGGAAAACTATGCCTTGTTCTAAAGCTCTTTGGGAACCGCTTGCTTGGCCCCACAGACCTGGGGGCTGCGGGCTTTCCTGCTGCCTTCAGCCTCAAAACCACCCTTTCCCACTACGCACCGCGCCAGGCACAAAAATGGCCATATGGCTGGAGATGGGTCCCCCGCCCAAAGAGCCAGCAGGGAAAACTATGCCTTGTTCTAAAGCTCTCTGGGAACCGCTTGCTTGGGCCCACAGACGTGGGGGCTGCGGGCTTTGCTGCTGCCTTCAGCCTCGACACCACCCTATGCCACTACGCACCGCGCCAGGCACAAAAATAGCCATACGTCTGGAGATTGGTCCCCCACCCAAAGAGCCAGCAGGGAAAACTATGCCTTGTTCTAAAGCTCTTTGGGAACCGCTTGCGTAGCCCCACAGACCTGGGGGCTGCGGGCTTTCCTGCTGCCTTCATCCTCAAAGCCACCCTTTCCCACTTGGCGCCGCGCCAGGCACAAAAATGACCATACGGCTGGAGATGGGTCCCCCGCCCAAAGAGCCAGCAGGGAAAACTATGCCTTGTTCTAAAGCTCTTTGGGAACCGCTTGCGTAGCCCCACAGACCTGGGAGCTGCAGGCTTTCCTGCTGTCTTCAGCCTCAAAGCCACCCTTTCCCACTTGGCGCCCTATCAGGCACAAAAATGGCCTATGGGTGGAGATGGGTCCCATGCCCAAAGAGCCAGCAGGGAAAACTATGCCTTGTTCTAAAGCTCTTTGGGAACTGCTTGCTTGGCCCCACAGACGTGGGGGCTGCGGGCTTTCCTGCTGTCTTCAGCCTCGACACCACCCTTTCCCACTTGGCGCCCTATCAGGCACAAAAATGGCCATACGGCTGGAGATGGGTCCCCTGCCAAAAGAGCCAGCAGGGAAAACTATGCCTTGTTCTAAAGCTCTTTGGGAACCGCTTGCGTAGCCCCACAGACCTGGGGGCTGCGGGCTTTCCTGCTGCCTTCAGATTCAAAGCCACCCTTTCCCTCTTGGGGCTTCGCCAGGCACAAAAATGGCCATACGGCTGGAGATGGGTCCCCCGCCCAAAGAGCGAGCAGGGAAAACTATGCCTTGTTCTAAAGCTCTTTGGGAACCGCTTGCGTAGCCCCACAGACCTGGGGGCTGCGGGCTTTCCTGCTGCCTTCAGCCTCGACACCACCCTTTCCCACTTGGCGCCGCGCCAGGCACAAAAATGGCCATACGGCTGGAGATGGGTCCCCCGCCCTAAGAGCCAGCAGGGAAAACTATGCCTTGTTCTAAAGCTCTTTGGGAACCGCTTGCGTAGCCCCACAGACCTGGGGGCTGCAGGCTTTGCTGCTGCCTTCAGCCTCAAAGCCACCCTTTCCCACCTGGCGCCGCGCCAGGCTCAAAAATGGCCATACGGCTGGAGATGGGTCCCCGCCCAGAGAGCCAGCAGGGAAAACTATGCCTTGTTCTAAAGCTCTTTGGGAACCGCTTGCGTAGCCCCACAGACCTGGGGACTGCGGGCTTTCCTGCTGCCTTTAGCCTCGACACCACCCTTTCCCACTTGGCGCCGCGCCAGGCACAAAAATGGCCATACGGCTGGAGATGGGTCCCCCGCCCAAAGAGCCAGCAGGGAAAACTATGCCTTGTTCTAAAGCTCTTTGGGAACCGCTTGCATAGCCCCACAGACCTGGGGGCTGCGGGCTTTCCTGCTGTCTTCAGCCTCGACACCACCCTTTCCCACTTGGCGCCCTATCAGGCACAAAAATGGCCATACGGCTGGAGATGGGTCCCCCGCCCAAAGAGCGAGCAGGGAAAACTATGCCTTGTTCTAAAGCTCTTTGGGAACCGCTTGCGTAGCCCCACAGACCTGGGGGCTGCGGGATTTCCTGCTGCCTTCAGCCTCGACACCAGCCTTTCCCACTTGGCGCCCTATCAGGCACAAAAATGGCCATACGGCTGGAGATGGGTCCCCCGCCCAAAGAGCCAGCAGGGAAAACTATGCCTTGTTCTAAAGCTCTTTGGGAACCGCTTGCGTAGCCCCACAGACCTGGGGGCTGCGGGCTTTGCTGCTGCCTTCAGCCTCAAAGCCACCCTTTCCCACTTGGCGCCGTGCCAGGCACAAAAATGGCCTATGGCTGGAGATGGGTCCCATGCCCAAAGAGCCAGCAGGGAAAACTATGCCTTGTTCTAAAGCTCTTTGGGAACCGCTTGCTTGGCCCCACAGACCTGGGGGCTGCGGGCTTTCCTGCTGCCTTCAGCCTCAAAACCACCCTTTCCCACTACGCACCGCGCCAGGCACAAAAATGGCCATATGGCTGGAGATGGGTCCCCCGCCCAAAGAGCCAGCAGGGAAAACTATGCCTTGTTCTAAAGCTCTCTGGGAACCGCTTGCTTGGGCCCACAGACGTGGGGGCTGCGGGCTTTGCTGCTGCCTTCAGCCTCGACACCACCCTATGCCACTACGCACCGCGCCAGGCACAAAAATAGCCATACGTCTGGAGATTGGTCCCCCACCCAAAGAGCCAGCAGGGAAAACTATGCCTTGTTCTAAAGCTCTTTGGGAACCGCTTGCGTAGCCCCACAGACCTGGGGGCTGCGGGCTTTCCTGCTGCCTTCATCCTCAAAGCCACCCTTTCCCACTTGGCGCCGCGCCAGGCACAAAAATGACCATACGGCTGGAGATGGGTCCCCCGCCCAAAGAGCCAGCAGGGAAAACTATGCCTTGTTCTAAAGCTCTTTGGGAACCGCTTGCATAGCCCCACAGACCTGGGAGCTGCAGGCTTTCCTGCTGTCTTCAGCCTCAAAGCCACCCTTTCCCACTTGGCGCCCTATCAGGCACAAAAATGGCCTATGGGTGGAGATGGGTCCCATGCCCAAAGAGCCAGCAGGGAAAACTATGCCTTGTTCTAAAGCTCTTTGGGAACTGCTTGCTTGGCCCCACAGACGTGGGGGCTGCGGGCTTTCCTGCTGTCTTCAGCCTCGACACCACCCTTTCCCACTTGGCGCCCTATCAGGCACAAAAATGGCCATACGGCTGGAGATGGGTCCCCCGCCCAAAGAGCCAGCAGGGAAAACTATGCCTTGTTCTAAAGCTCTTTGGGAACCGCTTGCGTAGCCCCACAGACCTGGGGGCTGCAGGCTTTCCTGCTGCCTTCAGACTCGACACCACCCTTTCCCACTTGGCGCCGCGCCAGGCACAAAAATGGCCATACGACTGGACATGTGTCCGCCGCCCAAAGAGCCAGCAGGGAAAACTCTGCCTTGTTCTAAAGCTCTTTGGGAACCGCTTGCGTAGCCCCACAGACCTTAGGGCTGCAGGCTTTGCTGCTGCCTTCAGCCTCAAAACCACCCTTTCCCACTTGGCGCCGCGCCAGGCTCAAAAATGGCCATACGGCTGGAGATGGGTCCCCCGCCCAAAGAGCCAGCAGGGAAAACTATGCCTTGTTCTAAAGCTCTTTGGGAACCGCTTGCGTAGCCCCACAGACCTGGGGGCTGCAGGCTTTCCTGCTGCCTTCAGCCTCAAAGCCACCCTTTCCCACTTGGCGTCGCGCTAGGCACAAAAATGGCCATACAGCTGGAGATGGGTCCCCCGCCCAAGGAGCCAGCAGGGAAAACTATGCCTTGTTCTAAAGCTCTTTGGGAACCGCTTGCGTAGCCCCACAGACCTGGGGGCTGTGGGCTTTCCTGCTGCCTTCAGCCTCAAAGCCACCCTTTCACACTTGGCGCCGCGCCAGGCACAAAAATGGCCATACGGCTGGAGATGGGTCCCATGCCCAAAGAGCCAGCAGGGAAAACTATGCCTTGTTCTAAAGCTCTTTGGGAACCGCTTGCGTAGCCCCACAGACCTGGGGGCTGCAGGCTTTCCTGCTGCCTTCAGCCTCAAAACCACCCTTTCCCACTTGGCGCCGCGCCAGGCACAAAAATGGCCATACGGCTGGAGATGGGTCCCCCGCCCAAAGAGCCTGCAGGGAAAGCTTTGTCTACAGTCAGTCAAGGTCGACGTACTCAACACTGATAAGAAAGATCACATGTGTTCTTGTGGTGAGGGATATCAAGTGGAAATCCTTCTCGCGGAGTGATCAAGCGATTTAAACTTTTCATCATAATCCAAAGTCTAACATGCAAAACAATTGTCTAAGTAAAGCACAATACAGTGAGTATTAGTAAAACAACAACAGAGTGAAGCATCTTGTTATAAAGTCCTGTAACTGTCGGTGACCATCCAAAAAGAGGATCTCCCCATCTATGTCCTTCGCCTCTCTTCACTCTTTCCAACGCTTTGTGTATTTCTTCAACCTGATGATGGACGGTAATCAAAGTTGTCTGTCTATTTTCTTGGGCCTCTTTCAAGAGTCGCTTCAATTCATTGTGTTTTAGCAGCTTCTTCACCAGGGAGAGATTCATTCCGATAGGGGCAGGCAACAATCTCGAATCAACGTATAATTAGGTTGTAGCAATTGAAAAGACGTAACAGGAGCTTAATAATTGAAGTCGCATCCCGTAACTTTGTGTTAGTAAAGTTCAAACACAAAGATTTGAGTGATTACTATGTCATCTCTGAATACAAGACTACAGGGAGACCTCATGCTAACGCACCCTTTCCCAATATAGTCAAGCACAGTCTCTGGGGTTTCATCGGGATGTGTCTCAAAGTGACAAACATTCTGGTTGGTGTCAAGACAAAGGTCTTGTGCTTTGAGAGTATTACTCTCACAAATGAATCCTTGTTGGTCTCGTGAAACGCATGCGTCAACATCAGCAGTTTGCCATTTAGTCTCATTTTGTCGTGCCCAACCTCTGTGCTGTGTTGGATAGAGTAGAGCTCCTTGGTGATTCAACCCCAGTGCGATGATTGGGTATGTGGTGTATACGGAGGCATTGCGTATCGTTAAGACAAAAGCTGTGGCTTTGCTCTCAGTGGGATCGTAGGTGAAATTAACCAGATACCACCTGGACTGAAATTTTTTCTCAAATTCAATTGCGTTATCCCATATTACTTTTCGAATTTCGGTGGGCAAGGTGCCTTCTTTACCTTCCCTTATGATTGCGGCTGTCATAGATTGCATCCACAATTGGGCTTGGATACAATTAAGAGCCAAGGAAACATTGGTTTGAGTTGTACCAAGTGCATCTGTGATCAGCTGATGGTCTTTTTCACCCGTTTCTTCCCATTGAGGCAATATATTCGATAAAAGCCGTTGGTGGTTTCCCAATGCTAATAGAGAGGACTGTAGGGGATGTCTTAATTTGTCCAGATCAGTAGCGGTTGTGACTAGTTTGTTGGCAAGTATCTCAGCATCTATACTATTCAAGACTCCCAGGCCTGTTCCTAAGATACCAGTCGCATCCCTCTTCCGTCCGTGTGAAGTGGCAAGAGTTCGTTTGCGTAACCATGCTGACCATTCTGCATAAGATGTACTCAGGAATGGTGAGCAGGTGGGTTTGATCGCAGAGATTTTAATCTGCATTGACAATTCTGCTCGTTTGAGGGAATATGTGGGATTAAACAGTACCTGTTGTTGACCTGTGTGTGTTTAATAACGTAAGGGCCAATGTTGAAAATGTAAGGAGTTAGTCTAATGGAGGGCTTAGAAAAGAGAGAGGTGGTTTTTTTTTTTTTTCTCTTAGAAGAGAGAGCCTTTGAGAGTTTGTGGGGTGTAGGTTCTGGATTCATTTCAGCAAGTTCAGGTGTATTTGAGTCAATCATAAATTCAAATAACAATTCTGTGCCCTTGTAGCCCCAAATACAGTACACTACTGTAGGTTTGATGAAAGTGAAATTGTGCCAGCAATCTGAATTTGGCTCCATAATTTTGTAACAATCAGTGTTGTATTTGTCCGCTTTGGTAGAGTCTACATAGATGGTTTTAATTACAGTTGGCCTGTGGTGATTAGACCCGTTGATAAATCGGCAACCAATGTGTGTTCTTGTGGAATAATTACTAAATTGGCCAAGAATACAAAAATACAGCATTGTTCACACATTAAGGAAAGTCATAAAATCAAGAGGCTTCTGAGGTAGAATACAGCCGCAGCTAGCACACGAAGAATGCAACAGCTGTGATTCCCTGTACAAGGTTGTTTGCGAAACTACACGAGGGATGGAACGGAACGCGCTTGTTCCGTGGCCTTCCCTTGTGACGAATAGCAGATATGGGGACGAGATGGTACTACGGAACTGATAAGCGGCTTACACGCCACCCGAGCCAACATTTCGTCAAATGTTGATGAAATGCTGTCCTTTTGTGCGAACTTTGCTCACCACAATGTATCAAAACACACCTCCATCCCGGAGGCTATCCGCCCCCGAGGTGTGAACACTCCTCCTTGAGTACATTAATCATAATAAAAGTACATATGACTAAAGTCACTCAAACTCCACTTTGAAGTTAAAAAAATAATATAAAAATAGCCCAAGAGAGGGGGGATGTCTGGGAAGACACCATCGCGAAGAATCCCACCGCTGTTTTCTGGGATCAGTCGACGGGCTGAGCCTTTCTTCCCCCTCATAAGGACGCCTTTGGGTAAGACTTTGATTACACCGAGTGCTTTCTCGGGGACTCTAGAAATTTCTCTAGAGAATCTCTACCCTACATTTATAGCCAGGCTGTATCGTTTATAATTTTGTCACGCGTTTGTCTATTTAACAATGTCTTTATTTGCACGTGCTTTGCAGACAGTGTATTTATCACCGGCAATCCTAAAGAACCTGTATATCTGTTGTTTAAATAAACTGCACTGTTTCAGTAGCTAGTCGTTTCGCTTTCTCACTGAACGCGACCAAAACTTGAGAGAGGCCGTGCTGGTTCAGGAGCACGACTAGACTGAAGGTGCAGCCCACTATTAGTGTCTCCAAATCGTAATAGTTTAACACATATTAAACGCGATTGGGCTGATAGTGCTGAATTGGGCATCACTCAGAATTGAAACCCAGCCGCACCTGGCCTCCCACCTCGGTGAGGAGTGTTAGAACGCAAGGGGGTTTATCTTCTGCCAAAACCGCTTGGCCCCGTTTCACGCAACAGAATTTGGCGTAGTCGGCAGGATTGCCATGGATAAACTGCTGCAAAAATATGATTGTGCCCCTTCCCAGGGTGGGAAGGAGTGGGCCCAAAAATTTTGGAAGGATGAAGAGAAAGTGGTGGAACGTATTGAAGAGCGTCGGGTTTCACAGAAGCTCAGAGCGGGGAAAGGCAAGGGTGTGATTTGTGCTGTGTTAGGCGCCTGTTTATCTTGTGCACAACAAGAAGCTAGAGAAACCCCCGCTCCTAATCTGATTTCAGCTGTAGAATATGCAACCCTGAAATCGGAGAATGAGGTGCTGAAGTCATCATTAGCCTTGCAAAAGGAGACAGGAGAAAGATTAAGAACTCAAGTCGATAAGCTTGTGAGTGAGAATGAATGTTTAGGAAACCGGAATGCTCAACTTGGGAGTGAAAATCGCCAACTTAAAATGTTATTGAAAGGGTGACCGGGCTCTTAGATAAAATGCAGCCCTCGACCCAGGTCCAACAGATTCGTAAGTTAATGTGTTATCCAAATTCCGGAACCCAGACCGGAGATTTTTTTGTCTAATAGTGAGGATGACGAAGAAGATGAGGAGGAAAGGACTTTTACTTTGAAATCCCAAGTTTTTCCTTTACGTCCTCTGGTTAAAACTGAAACTGCAGTTGATGATGGTGATGAAATTCACACCACTGTGCGTACCGTTCCATGGACACCAACCGAGTTAACAAAAATAAGGGAGAAATATTCGAGGCGACCAGAAGAGTCAGCTGTTGAGTACGTGTGGCGAGTTTCTTCTGAAGGGGGGGGCAGAATTATGCTGAGTGAGGAAGAAGCAGGAGACTCTTGGGGACCAGGAGTGTTTTTAACCACTATGCCTGGGGATCATAATTATTCCCTAACCGCTCGAGCAGCCTTTTGGGCAAGGGGTATGGATCCGCGAGAGAGGGGGGAGCCGTTAGAGATTAGAGCTACAGGCTACTCTGATCTGTTTGCGGCTGTACGGAAAGCAGCTTGTCTGCAAGCCATGTATGACAGAGAGGAATTTCGGAAATCCCCAATGTCAGCCCCTATCGACCCGGATCGATTAGCCCCTCTCATCCGTGGTCTTCCCGATTGCCTGAAACCGTTCCTTGTTCGCACTCAAGATCGTATACGGGATGCTCGGGGTGCTCATGGGCGGGGCCGTCGTCACTACATGCCCACCTGGAATGTACAGGAAATAGATCAATATGGGCGCCGAATGGGCTGGGCCAGCCAAACTAGTGAGAAATCCTCCGAACACCCGCGAAAGGTTCGCCAAGTCCAAACTCACACTCAAAACCCTAAATCAGAGGGAAGGTTTAAGCCTGATAAGGACCGGAATGAGTTGTGGCGTAAAGCCCTACAATTAGGGGTGCCCCGACAATTCTTGCACGGTGACCCTACGGGAGATCTCCGTACGCTAGTCCAATCTCTACCTAGAAAGAATAATGCGGCTGGGGAGAAAAGTCTAACCAGAGAATCCCCAAGCCGTGAGAAAACTGTGCCTTCTGCACCGGAACATAACTTGATTGATTTGACAGAGTCCCAGCCACAACACTCCTATCCCCGGGGAGGGCACTGAGCAACCCTGTCGGGCAGGTACTAGCAATCCAATGGCGCTCTCATAAAGACTCCGAACCTGTTATTGTCATTCCTGTTGGACCCCGGAAGATATTGGTAAATTTTATTATTGATACCGGAGCCCAAATGTCTGCAATCACTAACGAAACAGCACAACTTCTAGGTATAAATCCCACCCGACGCAGAGTCAACTTCACAGGAATTGATGGTGTGGTAAAAACATGGCACACTGCAAAAATTAACCTCTGGTTGCCGGGAGAGCAGCGAATGACTAGGGCAGAAGTGTTAGTGGGTGCCTCACGTAGACCCGACTCAAAGTGTCAGGGACCCGCACAGGAAGTTAAATTCCTGGGGGTCTGGTGGATTAAGGGAGCTGCTTCTGTCCCTCAGGATACCCTGAAAAAATAGAACATGGACAGAATCCTTCCAGCACGAAGGAGTTACAGCAGGTCCTGGGAACTTTAAGTTATTGGCATAAACACATCCCTGGCTTTTCCATCATTGCTCGCCCCCTTCATAGCTTGCCAAAAAAGGGTAAATCCTGGGTGTGGACTGAACAACACACTAATGCTCTGCAATTACTAATAAAGGAGCTAAGGTTATTCCAACAACTTGGCCCCATACATCCAACTGACCCTGTCCATGTAGAATGGGGGCTCAGTGAACATGGTTCCCGTTGTAATTTATGGCAGAAGGGACCAGCAGGACCGGAGAGACCATTAGAATTTTGCTCCCACTCCTTCAATGATACTGAATGCAGCTATTCAGACCTGGAGAAGGGTTTACTGTCCCTGGTGCGAGCGTTGCAACGAGCAGAGCAGATAAGAAGAGAACAGAGTGTGATCTTTCCTGGGACCTTTTCGCCTCCCAGATGTGGTCCTTAAAGGGACACCACCACCAGCTGGCATTGCCCAGAGAGCTACAGTTCGAAAGTGGTATGCTTATTTAGAAGGCATTAATGAAATCAAGCCAGTCTCTGAAGGCAGTGTTAAAGTATCCAAGGCTACTTCACAAGGATACCAAAGGATATAGATGGTGCCCTATTGTTCCAATCCCCACCAAACAGACCATCTCCGATCCAAGAAGCACCTCCTTTGAGGGACAGCAGTGATCTTAGAGGAGTGTGGTTTACTGGTGCGTCATCTCACCGTTAAAAAAATAAGTGCAAATATAAGGCCGTAGCACTGGAAGTAACAACGGGAGAAAGAGCAATTGAAATAGGGGAGGGTAGGGGAACTCAGAGCTGTCCTACTAGCTGCACAACATGGAGCTACTTACATTTACACTGACTCATATGCTGTTCTTAAAGGAGCCACTGAATGGCTAGGACACTGGGCAGCCAATGATTGGCAGGTGAATAGAGTCCCAGTTTGGGAGACAGATAATTGGAAGCAACTGTTGGAAATAGGAGGACAGAGACCATTGCACATTGCTTGGGTAAAAGGCCACGATCGTTCAAACTCGATCACTGCTCAGTTCAACCAACAGGTAGATGGCCTCACGCGGCTGCAACAAATTGACATTGTAGATGATGGTCGGGAATGGGAACGCTTACTTGAATCGTTACATGTTAAACGTGGCCGCACAGGCCGTCCTGACCTGTATCGGGAAGGTGGGTGGCTTGTGTCAGTTAAGCTGTGCGAACAAATAGTAACTGCCTGTTCACAATGTCGCCTACGACTCAGCAAAGATCATCCGAGTAAGGCGCCTCCCTTACACATGCGGGACAAGAAAGCGTTGTGGCATTCATGGCAGCTTGATTATATTGGGCCCTTGAGATCATCAGGTGGGAAAAGATATGTCCTGGTAGGAGTGGAGATTATCTCCAGCCTCAGTATGGCCAGCAGTTTCAAACCAGCTACGAGGGACAACACAGTGAAAGGCCTAACAGGGTGGTTCAGCACACTTCCCCTTCCCGACGAAATCCAGAGTGATAACGTTTCACACTTTACGGCTTCGGTGGTACAAGATTGGGCCAAGGAAGAAGGGATTCGATGGGTATTTCATACTCCCTGTTATCCCCAGGCTAATGGCATTGTTGAACGCACCAATAGATTGGTTAAGCGTTTTGCAAAAAGTCATGAACCTGGTTGGCATTTGCGATTGGATGATGCCATCTATCAACTAAATAACAAATGGAGTGGAGACGGCTGTCCTAAAATGAAAGCTTTCTGTGTACCTGCCAATATTATCTCGCCAAAGGCTGCCAATGAACCGGGAAAATACCCCGGAAGATTTCACCCTGGACTACCTGTGTTAGTGAAAATGCCTCAAAATGGGACGGTGCCAATGGTGCTAGCTACTCCCAAAAATCCCTATGCATGGGAAGCCAAGGATTGTTCAGGGAAGATACACCGGATCAGCACCCGGTGGACCGCACCTTCTTTTTAACCCCGTCGGTCGAATAAGACCGAGCAGATTTTCTTTTCCTTTATGTCTTACAGGAACCTTGGATGAGCTGTAGGATTGGCCTACGCTACCTTTGAATGTCTCCAGGGAATCCTGACATTGAACCTGGCAATAATACTACTTTTATGATGTATGGCTATTTGGAGGCCCAAATTCTAAAATGACGAATTGGCAGATGGAATTGATGCTATTCAGTTTCACCTTTTTATTCCCTGTTGTTTGTAGTCAAAGAGACCCAGAGTGGCCATGGTCTCAAGCCTTTCTCGTCTATAATACAAGACTACAGGGAGACCTCATGCTAACGCACCCTTTCCCAATATAGTCAAGCACAGTCTCTGGGGTTTCATCGGGATGTGTCTCAAAGTGACAAGCATTCTGGTTGGTGTCAAGACAAAGGTCTTGTGCTTTGAGAGTATTACTCTCACAAATGAATCCTTGTTGGTCTCGTGAAACGCATGCGTCAACATCAGCAGTTTGCCATTTAGTCTCATTTTGTCGTGCCCAACCTCTGTGCTGTGTTGGATAGAGTAGAGCTCCTTGATGATTCAACCCCAGTGCGATGATTGGGTATATGGTGGATACTGAGGCATTGCGTATCGTTAAGACAAAAGCTGTGGCTTTGCTCTCAGTGGGATCGTAGGTGAAATTAACCAGATACCACCAGGATTGAAATTTTCTCTCAAACTCAATTGCGTTATCCCATATTACTTTTCGAATTTCGGTGGGCAAGGTGCCTTCTTCACCTTCCCTTATGATTTATGAGTTTTTGCAAAACGCTTAACCAATCCGTTGGTGCATTCAACAATGCCATTAGCCTGAGGATAATAGGGAGTATGAAATACCCATCGAATCCCTTCTTCTTTGGCCCAATCTTGTACCACTGTAGCGGTAAAGTGTGAACCGTTATCACTTTGGATTTCCTCGGGAAGGGGAAGTGTGCTGAACCACCCTTTTAGGCCTTTCACTGTGTTGTCCCCAGCAGCTGATTTGAAGCCAGTGGCCATACTGAGGCTGGAGATAATCTCCACTCCGACTAGGACATATCTTTTCCCACCTGATGATCTCAAGGGCCCAATATAATCAATCTGCCATGAATGCCACAACATTTTCTTGTCCCGCATGTGTAAGGGAGGCGCCTTACTCGGATGATCTTTGCTGAGTCGTAGGCGACATTGTGACCAGGCAGTTACTACTTGTTCGCACAGCTTAACCGACACAGGCCACCCCCGGGCTAGACCTTCCTGATACAGATCAGCACGGCCTGTATGGCCAGGCTTAATATGTAACCATTCCCGACCATCATCTACAGTGTCAATTTGTTGTAGCCGCGTGAGGCTATCTACCTGTTGGTTGAACTGAGCAGTGATCGAGTTTGAACGATCGTGGCCTTTTACCCAAGCAATGTGCAATGGTCTCTGTCCTCCTATTTCCAACAGTTGCTTCCAACTGTCTGTCTCCCAGATCGGGACTCTATTCACCTGCCAATCATTGGCTGCCCAGTGTCCTAGCCATTCAGTGGCTCCTTTAAAAACAGCATATGAGTCAGTGTAAATGTAAGTAGCTCCATGTTGTGCAGCTAGTAGGACGGCTCTGAGTTCCCCTACTTGTGCCCTACCTTCTCCTGTTTCAATTGCTCTTTCCCCCGTTGCTACTTCCAGTGCTACGGCCTTGTATTTCCACTTACTGTTCTCACGGTGAGATGACACACCAGTAAACCACACTCCTGTAAGATCACTGCCTGCTTTCAGAGGAGGTGCTTCTTGGATTGGAGATGGTCTGTTTGGTGGGGATTGGAACAATAGGGCACCATCTCTATCCTTCTGGAGCATGGATACTTTGATACTACCTTCAGAGACTGGCATGATATCATTAATGCCTTCTAAATAAGCATACCACTTTCGAACTGTGGGTTTCTGGGCAATGCCAGCTGGCGGTGCTGTCCCTTTACGGACCACATCTAGGAGTCGAAAAGGGCCCCGAACAATCACGCTCTGTTCTCTCCTTATCTGCTCTGCTCGTTGCAATGCTCGCACCAGGGACAGTAAACCCTTCTCCAGGTCTGAATAGCTGCTCTCAGTATCATTAAAGGCGTGAGAGCTAAATTCTAATGGTCTCTCCGGTCCTGCTGGTCCCTTCTGGCATAAATTACAACGGGAACCATGTTCACTGAGCCCCCATTCTACATGGACAGGGTCAGTTGGATGTATGGGGCTAAGTTGTTGGAATAACCTTAGCTCTTTTATTAGCAATTCTAGTGCATTAGTGTGTTGTTCAGTCGACTCCCAGGATTTACCTTTTTTGAGCAAACAATAAAGGGGGCGAGCAATGATGGAAAAGCCAGGGATGTGTTTACGCTAATAACTTAAAGTTCCCAGGACTTGCTGTAACTCCTTCGTGCTGGAAGGATTCTGTCCATGTTCTATTTTTTCAGGGTATCCTGAGGGACAGAAGCAGCTCCCTTAATCCACCAGACCCCCAGGAATTTAACTTCCTGTGCGGGTCCCTGACACTTTGAGTCGGGAATTTCCAATCCCAAATCTGATAATGTTTTTCGGATGTTTTCCATCATGTCTTGTACACTTTCTTGGTTCTCTCCCCTATTAAGATGTCATCAATAATATATTGGTATACTGTACATCCCTGTGAAACAGGAATCTCTGATAGCACTTTAGCCAAAGCATTATGGGCAATAGTGGGGGAATGTTTGTATCCTTGTGGAAAGCGGTTAAAGGTATATTGCACTCCTTTCCATGTGAATGCAAACTGCGCTTTGTCCTGCTCAAGGAGGAGAATCATAAAAAAATATGTCTTTAAAATCTAAGGCAACCCTGCAAGGATGGGCAGCTCCTTTTATCATTGTCACAATTTCCGCGATATTCGGAACAGCAGCGGTCAGAGGTGCAGTGTTGGCGTTTAATTTTCCGTAATCTACTGTGAAACGCCATTGCCTTTTTGGTTTCTTTACTGGCCACACCGGTGAAAAATAAGGCGAGTGAATCCTCTTAATGATGTCCCTTTTTTCTAAATTTGATACCAATCTGTCTGCTCCTGCAACAGCAGTTGCAGGCAGTGGATACTACAGGACAGCAGAGATTTTAGAGGGAGGGAAAAGTATGGAAGTTTCCAATAGACTCAATTTCACTGTGTCTATTACTTTTTCAAATCCTGCAAAACTTCACACTGTGGAGACATCATTAAGAAAAGTCATTAAGAAACCCTCGGACGGCAGGCTTTCCTGCTGCCTTCAGCCTCAAAACCACCCTTTCCCACGACGCACCGCGCCAGGCACAAAAATGGCCATACGGCTGGAGATGGGTCCCCCGCCCAAAGAGCCAGCAGGGAAAACTATGCCTTGTTCTAAAGCTCTTTGGGAACCGCTTGCGTAGCCCCACAGACCTGGGGGCTGCGGGCTCTCCTGCTGCCTTCAGCCTCAAAGCCACCCTTTCCCGCTTGGCGCCGGGCCAGGCACAAAAATGGCCATACGGCTGGAGATGGGTCCCCCGCCCAAAGAGCCAGCAGGGAAAACTATGCCTTGTTCTAAAGCTCTTTGGGAACCGCTTGCGTAGCCCCACAGACCTGGGGGCTGCAGGCTTTCCTGCTGCCTTCAGCCTCGACACCACCCTTTCCCACTTGGCGCTTCGCCAGGCATAAAAATGGCCATATGGCTGGATATGGGTCCCCCGCCCAAAGAGCCAGCAGGGAAAACTATGCCTTGTTCTAAAGCTCTTTGGGAACCGCTTGCGTAGCCCCACAGACCTGGGGGCTGCGGGCTTTCCTGCTGCCTTCAGCCTCAAAGCCACCCTTTCCCACTTGGCGCCGCGCCAGGCACAAAAATGGCCATACGGCTGGAGATGGGTCTCCAGCCCAAGGAGCCAGCAGGGAAAACTATGCCTTGTTCTAAAGCTCTTTGGGAACCGCTTCCATAGCCCCACAGACCTGGGGGCTGCAGGCTTTCCTGCTGCCTTCAGCCTCAAAGCCACCCTTTCCCACTAGGCGCTGCATCAGGCACAAAAATGGCCTATGGCTGGAGATGGGTCCCATGCCCTAAGAGCCAGCTGGGAAAACTATGACTTGTTCTAAAGCTCTTTGGGAACCGCTTGCGTAGCCCCACAGACCTGGGTGCTGCAGGCTTTGCTCCTGCCTTCAGCCTCAAAGACACCCTTTCCCACTTGGCGCCGCGCCAGGCTCAAAAATGGCCATACGGCTGGAGATGGGTCCCCCGCCCAAGGAGCCAGCAGGGAAAACTATGCCTTGTTCTAAAGCTCTTTGGGAACCGCTTGCGTAGCCCCACAGACCTGGGGGCTGCAGGCTTTCCTGCTGTCTTCAGCCTCAAAGCCACCCTTTCCCACTTGGCGTCGCGCCAGGCACAAAAATGGCCTATGGCTGGAGATGGGTCCCCCGCCCAAGGAGCCAGCAGGGAAAACTATGCCTTGTTCTAAAGCTCTTTGGGAACCGCTTGCTTGGCCCCACAGACCTTGGGGCTGCGGGCTTTCCTGCTGCCTTCAGCCTCGACACCACCCTTTCCCACTTGGCGCCGCATCAGGCACAAAAATGGCCATACGGCTGGAGATGGGTCCCCCGCCCAGAGAGCCAGCAGGGAAAACTATGCCTTGTTCTAAAGCTCTTTGGGAACCGCTTGCGTAGCCCCACAGACCTGGGGGCTGCGGGCTTTCCTGCTGCCTTCAAGCCTCAAAGCCACCCTTTCCCACTGGGCGCCGGGCCAGGCACAAAAATGGCCATACGGCTGGAGATGGGTCCCCCGCCCAAAGAGCCAGCAGGGAAAACTATGCCTTGTTCTAAAGCTCTTTGGGAACTGCTTGCGTAGCCCCACAGACCTGGGGGCTGCGGGCTTTCCTGCTGCCTTCAGCCTCAAAACCACCCTTTCCCACTTGGCGCCGCGCCAGGCACAAAAATGGCCTATGGCTGGAGATGGGTCCCCCGCCCAAAGAGCCAGCAGGGAAAACTATGCCTTGTTCTAAAGCTCTTTGGGAACCGCTTGCTTGGCCCCACAGACCTGGGGGCTGCGGGCTTTCCTGCTGCCTTCAGCGTCAAAACCACCCTTTCCCATTTGGCGCCGCGCTAGGCACAAAAATGGCCATACGGATGTAGATGGGTCCCCCGCCCAAAGAGCCAGCAGGGAAAACTATGCCTTGTTCTAAAGCTCTTTGGGAACCGCTTGCTTGGCCCCACAGACCTGGGGGCTGCAGGCTTTGCTGCTGCCTTCAGCCTCGACACCACCCTTTCCCACTTGGCGCCGGGCCAGGGACAAAAATGGCCTATGGCTGGAGATGGGCCCCCTGCCAAAAGAGCCAGCAGGGAAAACTATGCCTTGTTCTAAAGCTCTTTGGGAACCGCTTGCGTAGCCCCACACACCTGGGGGCTGCAGGCTTTCCTGCTGCCTTCAGCCTCAAAGCCACCCTTTCCCACTTGGCGCCGCGCCAGGCACAAAAATGGCCTATGGCTGGAGATGGGTCCCATGCCCAAAGAGCCAGCAGGGAAAACTATGCCTTGTTCTAAAGCTCTTTGGGAACCGCTTGCTTGGCCCCACAGACCTGGGGGCTGCAGGCTTTTCTGCTGCCTTCAGCCTCAAAACCACCCTTTCCCACTTGGCGCCGGGCCAGGCACAAAAATGGCCATACGGCTGGAGATGGGTCCCCCGCCCAAAGAGCCAGCAGGGAAAACTATGCCTTGTTCTAAAGCTCTTTGGGAACCGCTTGCGTAGCCCCACAGACCTGGGGCTGCAGGGTTTGTGCTGCCTTCAGCGTCAAAGCCACCCTTTCCCACTTGGCGCTGCGCCATGCACAAAAATGGCCGTACGGCTGGAGATGGGTCCCCCGCCCAAAGAGCCAGCAGGGAAAACTATGCCTTGTTCTAAAGCTCTTTGGGAACCGCTTGCGTAGCCGCACAGACCTGGGGGCTGCGGGCTTTGCTGCTGCCTTCAGCCTCAAAGCCACCCTTTCCCACTTGGCGCCGGGCCAGGCGCAAAAATGGCCATACGGCTGGAGATGGGTCCCCCGCCCAAAGAGCCAGCAGGGAAAACTATGCCTTGTTCTAAAGCTCTTTGTGATCCGCTTGTGTAGCCGCACAGACCTGGGGGCTGCAGGCTTTCCTGCTGCCTTCAGCCTCAAAACCATCCTATGCCACTACGCACCGCGCCAGGCACAAAAATAGCCATACGGCTGGAGATGGGTCCCCCGCCCAAAGAGCCAGCAGGGAAAACTATGCCTTGTTCTAAAGCTCTTTGTGATCCGCTTGTGTAGCCCCACAGACCTGGGGGCTGCAGGCTTTCCTGCTGCCTTCAGCCTCAAAACCATCCTATGCCACTACGCACCGCGCCAGGCACAAAAATAGCAATACGGCTGGAGATGGGTCCCCCGCCCAAAGAGCCAGCAGGGAAAATTATGCCTTGTTCTAAAGCTCTTTGGGAACCGCTTGCGTAGCCCCACACACCTGGGGGCTGCAGGCTTTCCTGCTGCCTTCAGCCTCAAAACCACCCTTTCCCACTTGGCTTCGCGCCAGGCACAAAAATGGCCTATGGCTGGAGATGGGTCCCATGCCCTAAGAGCCAGCTGGGAAAACTATGCCTTGTTCTAAAGCTCTTTGGGAACCGCTTGCGTAGCACCACAAACCTGGGGGCTGCAGGCTTTGCTCCTGCCTTCAGCCTCAAAGCCACCCTTTCCCACCTGGCGCCGCGCCAGGCTCAAAAATGGCCATACGGCTGGAGATGGGTCCCCCGCCCAGAGAGCCAGCAGGGAAAACTATGCCTTGTTCTAAAGCTCTTTGGGAACCGCTTGCGTAGCCCCACAGACCTGGGGGCTGCGGGCTTTCCTGCTGCCTTCAGCCTCAAAACCACCCTTTCCCACTTGGCCCCCGGCCAGGCACAAAAATGGCCATACGGCTGGAGATGGGTCCCCCGCCCAAAGAGCCAGCAGGGAAAACTATGCCTTGTTCTAAAGCTCTTTGGGAACCGCTTGCGTAGCCCCACAGACCTGGGGGCTGCGGGCTTTCCTGCTGCCTTCAGCCTCAAAGCCACCCTTTCCCTCTTGGCGCCGCGCCAGGCACAAAAATGGCCATACGGCTGGAGATGGGTCCCCCGCCCAAAGAGCCAGCAGGGAAAACTATGCCTTGTTCTAAAGCTCTTTGGGAACCGCTTGCGTAGCCCCACAGACCTGGGGCTGCAGGGTTTGTGCTGCCTTCAGCGTCAAAGCCACCCTTTCCCACTTGGCGCTGCGCCATGCACAAAAATGGCCGTACGGCTGGAGATGGGTCCCCCGCCCAAAGAGCCAGCAGGGAAAACTATGCCTTGTTCTAAAGCTCTTTGGGAACCGCTTGCGTAGCCGCACAGACCTGGGGGCTGCGGGCTTTGCTGCTGCCTTCAGCCTCAAAGCCACCCTTTCCCACTTGGCGCCGGGCCAGGCGCAAAAATGGCCATACGGCTGGAGATGGGTCCCCCGCCCAAAGAGCCAGCAGGGAAAACTATGCCTTGTTCTAAAGCTCTTTGTGATCCGCTTGTGTAGCCGCACAGACCTGGGGGCTGCAGGCTTTCCTGCTGCCTTCAGCCTCAAAACCATCCTATGCCACTACGCACCGCGCCAGGCACAAAAATAGCCATACGGCTGGAGATGGGTCCCCCACCCAAAGAGCCAGCAGGGAAAATTATGCCTTGTCTAAAGCTCTTTGGGAACCGCTTGCGTAGCCCCACACACCTGGGGGCTGCAGGCTTTCCTGCTGCCTTCAGCCTCGACAGCACCCTTTCCCACTTGGCTTCGCGCCAGGCACAAAAATGGCCTATGGCTGGAGATGGGTCCCATGCCCTAAGAGCCAGCTGGGAAAACTATGCCTTGTTCTAAAGCTCTTTGGGAACCGCTTGCGTAGCACCACAAACCTGGGGGCTGCAGGCTTTGCTCCTGCCTTCAGCCTCAAAGCCACCCTTTCCCACCTGGCGCCGCGCCAGGCTCAAAAATGGCCATACGGCTGGAGATGGGTCCCCCGCCCAGAGAGCCAGCAGGGAAAACTATGCCTTGTTCTAAAGCTCTTTGGGAACCGCTTGCGTATCCCCACACACCTGGGGGCTGCGGGCTTTCCTGCTGCCTTCAGACTCGACACCACCCTTTCCCACTTGGCGCCCTATCAAGCACAAAAATGGTCTATGGGTGGAGATGGGTCCCATGCCCAAAGAGCCAGCAGGGAAAAATATGCCTTGTTCTAAAGCTCTTTGGGAACCGCTTGCGTAGCCCCACACACCTGGGGGCTGCGGGCTTTCCTGCTGCCTTCAGCCTCAAAACCACCCTTTCCCACTTGGCCCCCGGCCAGGCACAAAAATGGCAATACGGCTGGAGATGGGTCCCCCGCCCAAAGAGCCAGCAGGGAAAATTATGCCTTGTTTTAAAGCTCTTTGGGAACCGCTTGCGTAGCCCTACAGACCTGGGGGCTGCGGGCTTTCCTGCTGCATTCAAGCCTCAACGCCACCCTTTCCCACTGGGAGCCGGGCCAGGCACAAAAATGGCCTGTGGCTGGAGATGGGTCCCCCGCCCAAAGAGCCAGCAGGGAAAACTATGCCTTGTTCTAAAGCTCTTTGGGAACCGCTTGCTTGGCCCCACAGACCTGGGGGCTGCAGGCTTTGCTGCTGCCTTCAGCCTCAAAGCCACCCTTTCCCACTTGGCGCCCTATCAAGCACAAAAATGGCCTATGGCTGGAGATGGGTCCCATGCCCAAAGAGCCAGCAGGGAAAACTATGCCTTGTTCTAAAGCTCTTTGGGAACCGCTTGCTTGGCCCCACAGACCTGGGGGCTGCGGGCTTTCCTGCTGCCTTCAGCCTCGACACCACCCTTTCCCACTTGGCGCCGCGCCAGGCACAAAAATGGCCATACGGCTGGAGATGGGTCCCCCGCCCAAAGAGCCAGCAGGGAAAACTATGCCTTGTTCTAAAGCTCTTTGGGAACCGCTTGCGTAGCCCCACAGACCTGGGGGCTGCGGGCTTTCCTGCTGCCTTCACCCTCAAAACCACCCTTTCCCACTTGGCACTGCTCCAGGCTCAAAAATGGCCATACGGCTGGAGATGGGTCCCCCGCCCAGAGAGCCAGCAGGGAAAACTATGCCTTGTTCTAAAGCTCTTTGGGAACCGCTTGCGTAGCCCCACAGACCTGGGGGCTGCGGGCTTTCCTGCTGCCTTCAGCCTCAAAGCCACCCTTTCCCACTTGGCGCTGCGCCAGGCACAAAAATGGCCATATGGCTGGAGATGGGTCCCATGCCCAAAGAGCCAGCAGGGAAAACTATGCCTTGTTCTAAAGCTCTTTGGGAACCGCTTGCGTAGCCGCACAGACCTGGGGGCTGCGGGCTTTGCTGCTGCCTTCAGCCTCGACACCACCCTTTCCCACTTGGCGCCGCGCCAGGCACAAAAATGGCCATACGGCTGGAGATGGGTCCCCCGCCCAAAGAGCCAGCAGGGAAAACTATGCCTTGTTCTAAAGCTCTTTGGGAACCGCTTGCGTAGACCCACAGACCTGGGGGCTGCAGTCTTTGCTGCTGCCTTCAGCGTCAAAACCACCCTTTCCCACTACGCACCGCGCCAGGCACAAAAATGGCCATACGGCTCGAGATGGGTCCCCCGCCCAAAGAGCCAGCAGGGAAAACTATGCCTTGTTCTAAAGCTCTTTGGGAACCGCTTGCTTGGCCCCACAGACGTGGGGGCTGCGGGCTTTCCTGCTGCCTTCAGCCTCAAAACCACCCTATGCCACTACGCACCGCGTCAGGCACAAAAATAGCCATACGGCTGGAGATGGGTCCCCCACCCAAAGAGCCAGCAGGGAAAATTATGCCTTGTTCTAAAGCTCTTTGGGAACCGCTTGCGTAGCCCCACAGACCTGGGGGCTGCGGGCTTTCCTGCTGCCTTCAGCCTCGACAGCACCCTTTCCCACTTGGCGCCCTATCAAGCACAAAAATGGCCTATGGCTGGAGATGGGTCCCATGCCCAAAGAGCCAGCAGGGAAAACTATGCCTTGATCTAAAGCTCTTTGGGAACCGCTTGCGTAGCCCCACACACGTGGGGGCTGCGGGCTTTCCTGCTGCCTTCAGCCTCAAAACCATCCTATGCCACTACGCACCGCGCCAGGCACAAAAATAGCCATACGGCTGGAGATGGGTCCCCCGCCCAAAGAGCCAGCAGGGAAAACTATGCCTTGTTCTAAAGCTCTTTGTGATCCGCTTGTGTAGCCCCACAGACCTGGGGGCTGCGGGCTTTCCTGCTGCCTTCAGCCTCAAAGCCACCCTTTCCCACTTGGCGCTGCGCCAGGCACAAAAATGGCCATATGGCTGGAGATGGGTCCCATGCCCAAAGAGCCAGCAGGGAAAACTATGCCTTGTTCTAAAGCTCTTTGGGAACCGCTTGCGTAGCCGCACAGACCTGGGGGCTGCGGGCTTTGCTGCTGCCTTCAGCCTCGACACCACCCTTTCCCACTTGGCGCCGCGCCAGGCACAAAAATGGCCATACGGCTGGAGATGGGTCCCCCGCCCAAAGAGCCAGCAGGGAAAACTATGCCTTGTTCTAAAGCTCTTTGGGAACCGCTTGCGTAGACCCACAGACCTGGGGGCTGCAGTCTTTGCTGCTGCCTTCAGCGTCAAAACCACCCTTTCCCACTACGCACCGCGCCAGGCACAAAAATGGCCATACGGCTCGAGATGGGTCCCCCGCCCAAAGAGCCAGCAGGGAAAACTATGCCTTGTTCTAAAGCTCTTTGGGAACCGCTTGCTTGGCCCCACAGACGTGGGGGCTGCGGGCTTTCCTGCTGCCTTCAGCCTCAAAACCACCCTATGCCACTACGCACCGCGTCAGGCACAAAAATAGCCATACGGCTGGAGATGGGTCCCCCACCCAAAGAGCCAGCAGGGAAAATTATGCCTTGTTCTAAAGCTCTTTGGGAACCGCTTGCGTAGCCCCACAGACCTGGGGGCTGCGGGCTTTCCTGCTGCCTTCAGCCTCGACACCACCCTTTCCCACTTGGCGCCCTATCAAGCACAAAAATGGCCTATGGCTGGAGATGGGTCCCATGCCCAAAGAGCCAGCAGGGAAAACTATGCCTTGATCTAAAGCTCTTTGGGAACCGCTTGCGTAGCCCCACACACGTGGGGGCTGCGGGCTTTCCTGCTGCCTTCAGCCTCAAAACCATCCTATGCCACTACGCACCGCGCCAGGCACAAAAATAGCCATACGGCTGGAGATGGGTCCCCCGCCCAAAGAGCCAGCAGGGAAAACTATGCCTTGTTCTAAAGCTCTTTGTGATCCGCTTGTGTAGCCCCACAGACCTGGGGGCTGCAGGCTTTCCTGCTGCCTTCAGCCTCAAAACCATCCTATGCCACTACGCACCGCGCCAGGCACAAAAATAGCAATACGGCTGGAGATGGGTCCCCCGCCCAAAGAGCCAGCAGGGAAAATTATGCCTTGTTCTAAAGCTCTTTGGGAACCGCTTGCGTAGCCCCACACACCTGGGGGCTGCAGGCTTTCCTGCTGCCTTCAGCCTCAAAACCACCCTTTCCCACTTGGCTTCGCGCCAGGCACAAAAATGGCCTATGGCTGGAGATGGGTCCCATGCCCTAAGAGCCAGCTGGGAAAACTATGCCTTGTTCTAAAGCTCTTTGGGAACCGCTTGCGTAGCACCACAAACCTGGGGGCTGCAGGCTTTGCTCCTGCCTTCAGCCTCAAAGCCACCCTTTCCCACCTGGCGCCGCGCCAGGCTCAAAAATGGCCATACGGCTGGAGATGGGTCCCCCGCCCAGAGAGCCAGCAGGGAAAACTATGCCTTGTTCTAAAGCTCTTTGGGAACCGCTTGCGTAGCCCCACAGACCTGGGGGCTGCGGGCTTTCCTGCTGCCTTCAGCCTCAAAACCACCCTTTCCCACTTGGCCCCCGGCCAGGCACAAAAATGGCCATACGGCTGGAGATGGGTCCCCCGCCCAAAGAGCCAGCAGGGAAAATTATGCCTTGTTTTAAAGCTCTTTGGGAACCGCTTGCGTAGACCTACAGACCTGGGGGCTGCGGGCTTTCCTGCTGCATTCAAGCCTCAAAGCCACCCTTTCCCACTGGGCGCCGGGCCAGGCACAAAAATGGCCTGTGGCTGGAGATGGGTCCCCCGCCCAAAGAGACAGCAGGGAAAACTATGCCTTGTTCTAAAGCTCTTTGGGAACCGCTTGCTTGGCCCCACAGACCTGGGGGCTGCGGGCTTTCCTGCTGCCTTCAGCCTCGACACCACCCTTTCCCACTTGGCGCCGCGCCAGGCACAAAAATGGCCATACGGCTGGAGATGGGTCCCATGCCCAAAGAGCCAGCAGGGAAAACTATGCCTTGTTCTAAAGCTCTTTGGGAACCGCTTGCGTAGCCCCACAGACCTGGGGGCTGCGGGCTTTCCTGCTGCCTTCAGCCTCAAAGCCACCCTTTCCCTCTTGGCGCCGCGCCAGGCACAAAAATGGCCATACGGCTGGAGATGGGTCCCCCGCCCAAAGAGCCAGCAGGGAAAACTATGCCTTGTTCTAAAGCTCTTTGGGAACCGCTTGCGTAGCCCCACAGACCTGGGGCTGCAGGGTTTGTGCTGCCTTCAGCGTCAAAGCCACCCTTTCCCACTTGGCGCTGCGCCATGCACAAAAATGGCCGTACGGCTGGAGATGGGTCCCCCGCCCAAAGAGCCAGCAGGGAAAACTATGCCTTGTTCTAAAGCTCTTTGGGAACCGCTTGCGTAGCCGCACAGACCTGGGGGCTGCGGGCTTTGCTGCTGCCTTCAGCCTCAAAGCCACCCTTTCCCACTTGGCGCCGGGCCAGGCGCAAAAATGGCCATACGGCTGGAGATGGGTCCCCCGCCCAAAGAGCCAGCAGGGAAAACTATGCCTTGTTCTAAAGCTCTTTGGGAACCGCTTGCGTAGCCCCACAGACCTGGGGCTGCAGGGTTTGTGCTGCCTTCAGCGTCAAAGCCACCCTTTCCCACTTGGCGCTGCGCCATGCACAAAAATGGCCGTACGGCTGGAGATGGGTCCCCCGCCCAAAGAGCCAGCAGGGAAAACTATGCCTTGTTCTAAAGCTCTTTGGGAACCGCTTGCGTAGCCGCACAGACCTGGGGGCTGCGGGCTTTGCTGCTGCCTTCAGCCTCAAAGCCACCCTTTCCCACTTGGCGCCGGGCCAGGCGCAAAAATGGCCATACGGCTGGAGATGGGTCCCCCGCCCAAAGAGCCAGCAGGGAAAACTATGCCTTGTTCTAAAGCTCTTTGTGATCCGCTTGTGTAGCCGCACAGACCTGGGGGCTGCAGGCTTTCCTGCTGCCTTCAGCCTCAAAACCATCCTATGCCACTACGCACCGCGCCAGGCACAAAAATAGCCATACGGCTGGAGATGGGTCCCCCACCCAAAGAGCCAGCAGGGAAAATTATGCCTTGTCTAAAGCTCTTTGGGAACCGCTTGCGTAGCCCCACACACCTGGGGGCTGCAGGCTTTCCTGCTGCCTTCAGCCTCGACAGCACCCTTTCCCACTTGGCTTCGCGCCAGGCACAAAAATGGCCTATGGCTGGAGATGGGTCCCATGCCCTAAGAGCCAGCTGGGAAAACTATGCCTTGTTCTAAAGCTCTTTGGGAACCGCTTGCGTAGCACCACAAACCTGGGGGCTGCAGGCTTTGCTCCTGCCTTCAGCCTCAAAGCCACCCTTTCCCACCTGGCGCCGCGCCAGGCTCAAAAATGGCCATACGGCTGGAGATGGGTCCCCCGCCCAGAGAGCCAGCAGGGAAAACTATGCCTTGTTCTAAAGCTCTTTGGGAACCGCTTGCGTATCCCCACACACCTGGGGGCTGCGGGCTTTCCTGCTGCCTTCAGACTCGACACCACCCTTTCCCACTTGGCGCCCTATCAAGCACAAAAATGGTCTATGGGTGGAGATGGGTCCCATGCCCAAAGAGCCAGCAGGGAAAACTATGCCTTGTTCTAAAGCTCTTTGGGAACCGCTTGCGTAGCCCCACACACCTGGGGGCTGCGGGCTTTCCTGCTGCCTTCAGCCTCAAAACCACCCTTTCCCACTTGGCCCCCGGCCAGGCACAAAAATGGCCATACGGCTGGAGATGGGTCCCCCGCCCAAAGAGCCAGCAGGGAAAATTATGCCTTGTTTTAAAGCTCTTTGGGAACCGCTTGCGTAGCCCTACAGACCTGGGGGCTGCGGGCTTTCCTGCTGCATTCAAGCCTCAACGCCACCCTTTCCCACTGGGCGCCGGGCCAGGCACAAAAATGGCCTGTGGCTGGAGATGGGTCCCCCGCCCAAAGAGCCAGCAGGGAAAACTATGCCTTGTTCTAAAGCTCTTTGGGAACCGCTTGCTTGGCCCCACAGACCTGGGGGCTGCAGGCTTTGCTGCTGCCTTCAGCCTCAAAGCCACCCTTTCCCACTTGGCGCCCTATCAAGCACAAAAATGGCCTATGGCTGGAGATGGGTCCCATGCCCAAAGAGCCAGCAGGGAAAACTATGCCTTGTTCTAAAGCTCTTTGGGAACCGCTTGCTTGGCCCCACAGACCTGGGGGCTGCGGGCTTTCCTGCTGCCTTCAGCCTCGACACCACCCTTTCCCACTTGGCGCCGCGCCAGGCACAAAAATGGCCATACGGCTGGAGATGGGTCCCCCGCCCAAAGAGCCAGCAGGGAAAACTATGCCTTGTTCTAAAGCTCTTTGGGAACCGCTTGCGTAGCCCCACAGACCTGGGGGCTGCGGGCTTTCCTGCTGCCTTCACCCTCAAAACCACCCTTTCCCACTTGGCACTGCTCCAGGCTCAAAAATGGCCATACGGCTGGAGATGGGTCCCCCGCCCAGAGAGCCAGCAGGGAAAACTATGCCTTGTTCTAAAGCTCTTTGGGAACCGCTTGCGTAGCCCCACAGACCTGGGGGCTGCGGGCTTTCCTGCTGCCTTCAGCCTCAAAGCCACCCTTTCCCACTTGGCGCTGCGCCAGGCACAAAAATGGCCATATGGCTGGAGATGGGTCCCATGCCCAAAGAGCCAGCAGGGAAAACTATGCCTTGTTCTAAAGCTCTTTGGGAACCGCTTGCGTAGCCGCACAGACCTGGGGGCTGCGGGCTTTGCTGCTGCCTTCAGCCTCGACACCACCCTTTCCCACTTGGCGCCGCGCCAGGCACAAAAATGGCCATACGGCTGGAGATGGGTCCCCCGCCCAAAGAGCCAGCAGGGAAAACTATGCCTTGTTCTAAAGCTCTTTGGGAACCGCTTGCGTAGACCCACAGACCTGGGGGCTGCAGTCTTTGCTGCTGCCTTCAGCGTCAAAACCACCCTTTCCCACTACGCACCGCGCCAGGCACAAAAATGGCCATACGGCTCGAGATGGGTCCCCCGCCCAAAGAGCCAGCAGGGAAAACTATGCCTTGTTCTAAAGCTCTTTGGGAACCGCTTGCGTAACCCCACAGACCTGGGGGCTGCGGGCTTTCCTGCTGCCTTCAGCCTCAAAACCACCTTTTCCCACTACGCACCGCGCCAGGCACAAAAATGGCCATACGGCTGGAGATGGGTCCCCCGCCCAAAGAGCCAGCAGGGAAAACTATGCCTTGTTCTAAAGCTCTTTGGGAACCGCTTGCGTAGCCGCACAGACCTGGAGGTTGCGGGCTTTCCTGCTGCCTTCAGCCTCAAAACCACCCTATGCCACTACGCACCGCGTCAGGCACAAAAATAGCCATACGGCTGGAGATGGGTCCCCCACCCAAAGAGCCAGCAGGGAAAACTATGCCTTGTTCTAAAGCTCTTTGGGAACCGCTTGCGTAGCCCCACAGACCTGGGGGCTGCAGGCTTTCCTGCTGTCTTCAGCCTCAAAGCCACCCTTTCCCACTTGGCGCCCTATCAGGCACAAAAATGGCCTATGGGTGGAGATGGGTCCCATGCCCAAAGAGCCAGCAGGGAAAACTATGCCTTGTTCTAAAGCTCTTTGGGAACCGCTTGCGTAGCCCCACAGACCTGGGGGCTGCGGGCTTTCCTGCTGCCTTCAGCCTCGATACCACCATTTCCCACTTGGCGCTGCGCCATGCACAAAAATGGCCATACGGCTGGAGATGGGTCCCCCGCCCAAAGAGCCAGCAGGGAAAACTATGCCTTGTTCTAAAGCTCTTTGGGAACCGCTTGCGTAGCCCCACAGACCTTGGGGCTGCGGGCTTTCCTGTTGCCTTCAGCCTCAAAACCACCCTTTCCCACTACGCAACGCGCCAGGCATAAAAATAGCCATACGACTGGAGATGGGTCCCCCGCCCAAAGAGCCAGCAGGGAAAACTATGCCTTGTTCTAAAGCTCTTTGGGAACCGCTTGCGTAGCCCCACAGACCTGGGGGCTGCGGGCTTTCCTGCTGCCTTCACCCTCAAAACCACCCTTTCCCACTTGGCACTGCTCCAGGCTCAAAAATGGCCATACGGCTGGAGATGGGTCCCATGCCCAAAGAGCCAGCAGGGAAAACTATGCCTTGTTCTAAAGCTCTTTGGGAACCGCTTGCGTAGCCCCACAGACCTGGGGGCTGCGGGCTTTCCTGCTGCCTTCAGCCTCAAAGCCACCCTTTCCCACTTGGCGCCGGGCCAGGCACAAAAATGGCCATACGGCTGGAGATGGGTCCCCCGCCCAAAGAGCCAGCAGGGAAAACTATGCCTTGTTCTAAAGCTCTTTGGGAACCGCTTGCTTGGCCCCACAGACCTGGGGGCTGCAGTCTTTGCTGCTGCCTTCAGCCTCAACACCACCCTTTCCCACTTAGCGCCGGGCCAGGGACAAAAATGGCCATACGGCTGGAGATGGGTCCCCTGCCCAAAGAGCCAGCAGGGAAAACTATGCCTTGTTCTAAAGCTCTTTGGTGAACCGCTTGCGTAGCCCCACAGACCTGGGGGCTGCGGGCTTTCCTGCTGCCTTCAGCGTCAAAACCACCCTTTCCCACTACGCACCGCGCCAGGCACAAAAATGGCCATACGGCTGGAGATGGGTCCCCCGCCCAAAGAGCCAGCAGGGAAAACTATGCCTTGTTCTAAAGCTCTTTGGGAACCGCTTGCTTGGCCCCACAGACGTGGGGGCTGCGGGCTTTCCTGCTGCCTTCAGCCTCAAAACCACCCTATGCCACTACGCACCGCGTCAGGCACAAAAATAGCCATACGGCTGGAGATGGGTCCCCCACCCAAAGACCCAGCAGGGAAAACTATGCCTTGTTCTAAAGCTCTTTGGGAACTGCTTGCGTAGCCCCACAGACCTGGGGGCTGCAGGCTTTCCTGCTGTCTTTAGCCTCAAAGCCACCCTTTCTCACTTGGCGCCCTATCAGGCACAAAAATGGCCTATGGGTGGAGATGGGTCCCATGCCCAAAGAGCCAGCAGGGAAAACTATGCCTTGTTCTAAAGCTCTTTGGGAACCGCTTGCGTAGCCCCACAGACCTGGGGGCTGCGGGCTTTCCTGCTGCCTTCAGCCTCAAAGCCACCCTTTCCCACTTGGCGCTGCGCCATGCACAAAAATGGCCATACGGCTGGAGATGGGTCCCCCGCCCAAAGAGCCAGCAGGGAAAACTATGCCTTGTTCTAAAGCTCTTTGGGAACTGCTTGCGTAGCTCCACAGACCTGGGGGCTGCGGGCTTTCCTGCTGCCTTTAGCCTCGACACCACCCTTTCCCTCTTGGCGCCGCGCCAGGCACAAAAATGGCCGTACGGCTGGAGATGGGTCCCCCGCCCAAAAAGCCAGCAGGGAAAATTATGCCTTGTTCTAAAGCTCTTTGGGAACCGCTTGCGTAGCCGCACAGACCTGGGGGCTGCGGGCTTTCCTGCTGCCTTCAGCCTCGACACCACCCTTTCCCACTTGGCGCCCTATCAAGCACAAAAATGGCCTATGGCTGGAGATGGGTCCCATGCCCAAAGAGCCAGCAGGGAAAACTATGCCTTGTTCTAAAGCTCTTTGGGAACCGCTTGCGTAGCCCCACACACGTGGGGGCTGCGGGCTTTCCTGCTGCCTTCAGCCTCAAAACCACCCTTTCCCACTTGGCCCCCGACCAGGCACAAAAATGGCCATACGGCTGGAGATGGGTCCCCCGCCCAAAGAGCCAGCAGGGAAAATTATGCCTTGTTCTAAAGCTCTTTGGGAACCGCTTGCGTAGCCCCACAGACCTGGGGGCTGCAGGCTTTGCTGCTGCCTTCAGCCTCAAAACCACCCTTTCCCACTTGGCGCTGCGCCAGGCACAAAAATGGCCATATGGCTGGAGATGGGTCCCCCGCCCAAAGAGCCAGCAGGGAAAACTATGCCTTGTTCTAAAGCTCTTTGGGAACCGCTTGCGTAGCCCCACAGACCTGGGGGCTGCGGGCTTTCCTGCTGCCTTCAGTCTCAAAGCCACCCTTTCCCACTTGGCGCCGGGCCAGGCACAAAAATGGCCATACGGCTGGAGATGGGTCCCCTGCCAAAAGAGCCAGTAGGGAAAACTATGCCTTGTTCTAAAGCTCTTTGGGAACCGCTTGCGTAGCCCCACAGACCTGGGGGCTGCGGGCTTTCCTGCTGCCTTCAGCCTCAAAGCCACCCTTTCGCACTTGGGGCTTCGCCAGGCACAAAAATGGCCATATGGCTGGAGATGGGTCCCCCTCCCAAAGAGCGAGCAGGGAAAACTATGCCTTGTTCTAAAGCTCTTTGGGAACCGCTTGCGTAGCCCCACAGACCTGGGGGCTGCGGGCTTTCCTGCTGCCTTCAGCCTCAAAGCCACCCTTTCCACTTGGCGCCGGGCCAGGGACAAAAATGGCCATACGGCTGGAGATGGGTCCCATGCCCAAAGAGCCAGCAGGGAAAACTATGCCTTGTTCTAAAGCTCTTTGGGAACCGCTTGCTTGGCCCCACAGACGTGGGGGCTGCAGGCTTTGCTGCTGCCTTCAGCCTCGACACCACCCTTACCCACTTGGCGCCGCGCCAGGCACAAAAATGGCCATACGGCTGGAGATGGGTCCCCCGCCCAAAGAGCCAGCAGGGAAAACTATGCCTTGTTCTAAAGCTCTTTGGGAACCGCTTGCGTAGCCCCACAGACCTGGGGGCTGCGGGCTTTCCTGCTGCCTTCAGCGTCAAAAACACCCTTTCCCACTACGCACCGCGCCAGGCACAAAAATGGCCATACGGCTGGAGATGGGTCCCCCGCCCAAAGAGCCAGCAGGGAAAACTATGCCTTGTTCTAAAGCTCTTTGGGAACTGCTTGCGTAGCTCCACAGACCTGGGGGCTGCGGGCTTTCCTGCTGCCTTTAGCCTCGACACCACCCTTTCCCTCTTGGCGCCGCGCCAGGCACAAAAATGGCCGTACGGCTGGAGATGGGTCCCCCGTCCGAAGAGCCAGCAGGGAAAATTATGCCTTGTTCTAAAGCTCTTTGGGAACCGCTTGCGTAGCCGCACAGACCTGGGGGCTGCGGGCTTTCCTGCTGCCTTCAGCCTCGACACCACCCTTTCCCACTTGGCGCCCTATCAAGCACAAAAATGGCCTATGGCTGGAGATGGGTCCCATGCCCAAAGAGCCAGCAGGGAAAACTATGCCTTGTTCTAAAGCTCTTTGGGAACCGCTTGCGTAGCCCCACACACGTGGGGGCTGCGGGCTTTCCTGCTGCCTTCAGCCTCAAAACCACCCTTTCCCACTTGGCCCCCGGCCAGGCACAAAAATGGCCATACGGCTGGAGATGGGTCCCCCGCCCAAAGAACCAGCAGGGAAAATTATGCCTTGTTCTAAAGCTCTTTGGGAACCGCTTGCGTAGCCCCACAGACCTGGGGGCTGCGGGCTTTCCTGCTGCCTTTAGCCTCGACACCACCCTTTCCCTCTTGGCTCCGCGCCAGGCACAAAAATGGCCGTACGGCTGGAGATGGGTCCCCCGCCCAAAGAGCCAGCAGGGAAAACTATGCCTTGTTCTAAAGCTCTTTGGGAACCGCTTGCGTAGCCGCACAGACCTGGGGGCTGCGGGCTTTCCTGCTGCCTTCAGCCTCAAAGCCACCCTTTCCCACTTTGCGCCGCATCAGGCACAAAAATGGCCATACGGCTGGAGATGGGTCCCCCGCCCAAAGAGCCAGCAGGGAAAACTATGCCTTGTTCTAAAGCTCTTTGGGAACTGCTTGCGTAGCTCCACAGACCTGGGGGCTGCGGGCTTTCCTGCTGCCTTTAGCCTCGACACCACCCTTTCCCTCTTGGCGCCGCGCCAGGCACAAAAATGGCCGTACGGCTGGAGATGGGTCCCCCGCCCAAAAAGCCAGCAGGGAAAATTATGCCTTGTTCTAAAGCTCTTTGGGAACCGCTTGCGTAGCCGCACAGACCTGGGGGCTGCGGGCTTTCCTGCTGCCTTCAGCCTCGACACCACCCTTTCCCACTTGGCGCCCTATCAAGCACAATAATGGCCTATGGCTGGAGATGGGTCCCATGCCCAAAGAGCCAGCAGGGAAAACTATGCCTTGTTCTAAAGCTCTTTGGGAACCGCTTGCGTAGCCCCACACACGTGGGGGCTGCGGGCTTTCCTGCTGCCTTCAGCCTCAAAACCACCCTTTCCCACTTGGCCCCCGGCCAGGCACAAAAATGGCCATACGGCTGGAGATGGGTCCCCCGCCCAAAGAGCCAGCAGGGAAAACTATGCCTTGTTCTAAAGCTCTTTGGGAACCGCTTGCGTAGCCCCACAGACCTGGGGGCTGCAGGCTTTGCTGCTGCCTTCAGCCTCAAAACCACCCTTTCCCACTTGGCGCTGCGCCAGGCACAAAAATGGCCATATGGCTGGAGATGGGTCCCCCGCCCAAAGAGCCAGCAGGGAAAACTATGCCTTGTTCTAAAGCTCTTTGGGAACCGCTTGCGTAGCCCCACAGACCTGGGGGCTGCGGGCTTTCCTGCTGCCTTCAGTCTCAAAGCCACCCTTTCCCACTTGGCGCCGGGCCAGGCACAAAAATGGCCATACGGCTGGAGATGGGTCCCCTGCCAAAAGAGCCAGTAGGGAAAACTATGCCTTGTTCTAAAGCTCTTTGGGAACCGCTTGCGTAGCCCCACAGACCTGGGGGCTGCGGGCTTTCCTGCTGCCTTCAGCCTCAAAGCCACCCTTTCGCACTTGGGGCTTCGCCAGGCACAAAAATGGCCATATGGCTGGAGATGGGTCCCCCTCCCAAAGAGCGAGCAGGGAAAACTATGCCTTGTTCTAAAGCTCTTTGGGAACCGCTTGCGTAGCCCCACAGACCTGGGGGCTGCGGGCTTTCCTGCTGCCTTCAGCCTCAAAGCCACCCTTTCCACTTGGCGCCGGGCCAGGGACAAAAATGGCCATACGGCTGGAGATGGGTCCCCCGCCCAAGGAGCCAGCAGGGAAAACTATGCCTTGTTCTAAAGCTCTTTGGGAACCGCTTGCTTGGCCCCACAGACGTGGGGGCTGCAGGCTTTGCTGCTGCCTTCAGCCTCGACACCACCCTTACCCACTTGGCGCCGCGCCAGGCACAAAAATGGCCATACGGCTGGAGATGGGTCCCCCGCCCAAAGAGCCAGCAGGGAAAACTATGCCTTGTTCTAAAGCTCTTTGGGAACCGCTTGCGTAGCCCCACAGACCTGGGGGCTGCGGGCTTTCCTGCTGCCTTCAGCGTCAAAAACACCCTTTCCCACTACGCACCGCGCCAGGCACAAAAATGGCCATACGGCTGGAGATGGGTCCCCCGCCCAAAGAGCCAGCAGGGAAAACTATGCCTTGTTCTAAAGCTCTTTGGGAACTGCTTGCGTAGCTCCACAGACCTGGGGGCTGCGGGCTTTCCTGCTGCCTTTAGCCTCGACACCACCCTTTCCCTCTTGGCGCCGCGCCAGGCACAAAAATGGCCGTACGGCTGGAGATGGGTCCCCCGCCCAAAGAGCCAGCAGGGAAAACTATGCCTTGTTCTAAAGCTCTTTGGGAACCGCTTGCGTAGCCCCACAGACCTGGGGGCTGCGGGCTTTCCTGCTGCCTTCAGCCTCGACACCACCCTTTCCCACTTGGCGCCCTATCAAGCACAAAAATGGCCTATGGCTGGAGATGGGTCCCATGCCCAAAGAGCCAGCAGGGAAAACTATGCCTTGTTCTAAAGCTCTTTGGGAACCGCTTGCGTAGCCCCACACACGTGGGGGCTGCGGGCTTTCCTGCTGCCTTCAGCCTCAAAACCACCCTTTCCCACTTGGCCCCCGGCCAGGCACAAAAATGGCCATACGGCTGGAGATGGGTCCCCCGCCCAAAGAGCCAGCAGGGAAAATTATGCCTTGTTCTAAAGCTCTTTGGGAACCGCTTGCGTAGCCCCACAGACCTGGGGGCTGCGGGCTTTCCTGCTGCCTTTAGCCTCGACACCACCCTTTCCCTCTTGGCTCCGCGCCAGGCACAAAAATGGCCGTACGGCTGGAGATGGGTCCCCCGCCCAAAGAGCCAGCAGGGAAAACTATGCCTTGTTCTAAAGCTCTTTGGGAACCGCTTGCGTAGCCCCACAGACCTGGGGGCTGCAGGCTTTCCTGCTGCCTTCAGCCTCAAAACCACCCTTTCCCACTACGCAACACGCCAGGCACAAAAATAGCCATACGACTGGAGATGGGTCCCCCGCCCAAAGAGCCAGCAGGGAAAACTATGCCTTGTTCTAAAGCTCTTTGGGAACCGCTTGCGTAGCCCCACAGACCTTGGGGCTGCGGGCTTTCCTGCTGCCTTCAGCCTCGACAGCACCCTTTCCCACTTGGCTTCGCGCCAGGCACAAAAATGGCCTATGGCTGGAGATGGGTCCCATGCCCTAAGAGCCAGCTGGGAAAACTATGCCTTGTTCTAAAGCTCTTTGGGAACCGCTTGCGTAGCACCACAGACCTGGGGGCTGCAGGCTTTGCTCCTGCCTTCAGCCTCAAAGCCACCCTTTCCCACCTGGCGCCGCGTCAGGCTCAAAAATGGCCATACGGCTGGAGATGGGTCCCCCGCCCAGAGAGCCAGCAGCGAAAACTATGCCTTGTTCTAAAGCTCTTTGGGAACCGCTTGCGTAGCCCCACAGACCTGGGGGCTGCGGGCTTTCCTGCTGTCTTCAGCCTCAAAGCAACCCTTTCCCACTTGGCGCCCTATCAAGCACAAAAATGGCCTATGGCTGGAGATGGGTCCCATGCCCAAAGAGCCAGCAGGGAAAACTATGCCTTGTTCTAAAGCTCTTTGGGAACCGCTTGCGTAGCCCCACACACCTGGGGGCTGCGGGCTTTCCTGCTGCCTTCAGCCTCAAAACCACCCTTTCCCACTTGGCCCCCGGCCAGGCACAAAAATGGCCATACGGCTGGAGATGGGTCCCCCGCCCAAAGAGCCAGCAGGGAAAACTATGCCTTGTTCTAAAGCTCTTTGGGAACCGCTTGCGTAGCCCCACAGACCTGGGGGCTGCAGTCTTTGCTGCTGCCTTCAGCCTCAAAACCACCCTTTCCCACTTGGCGCTGCGCCAGGCACAAAAATGGCCATACAGCTGGAGATGGGTCCCCCGCCCAAAGAGCCAGCAGGGAAAATTATGCCTTGTTCTAAAGCTCTTTGGGAACCGCTTGCGTAGCCCCGCAGACCTGGGGGCTGCGGGCTTTCCTGCTGCCTTTAGCCTCGACACAACCCTTTCCCACTTGGCGCCGCGCCAGGCTCAAAAATGGCCATACGGCTGGAGATGGGTCCCCCTCTCAGAGAGCCAGCAGGGAAAACTATGCCTTGTTCTAAAGCTCTTTGGGAACCGCTTGCGTAGCCCCACAGACCTGGGGGCTGCGGGCTTTCCTGCTGCCTTCAAGCCTCAAAGCCACCCTTTCCCACTGGGCGCCGGGCCAGGCACAAAAATGGCCTATGGCTGGAGATGGGTCCCCCGCCCAAAGAGCCAGCAGGGAAAACTATGCCTTGTTCTAAAGCTCTTTGGGAACTGCTTGCGTAGCCCCACAGACCTGGGGGCTGCAGGCTTTCCTGCTGCCTTCAGCCTCAAAGCCACCCTTTCCCACTTGGCGCCGCGCCAGGCACAAAAATGGCCTATGGCTGGAGATGGGTCCCATGCCCAAAGAGCCAGCAGGGAAAACTATGCCTTGTTCTAAAGCTCTTTGGGAACCGCTTGCTTGGCCCCACAGACGTGGGGGCTGCGGGCTTTCCTGCTGCCTTCAGCCTCAACACCACCCTTTCCCACTTGGCACTGCTCCAGGCTCAAAAATGGCCATATGGCTGGAGATGGGTCCCCCGCCCAAAGAGCCAGCAGGGAAAACTATGCCTTGTTCTAAAGCTCTCTGGGAACCGCTTGCTTGGCCCCACAGACGTGGGGGCTGCGGGCTTTCCTGCTGCCTTCAGCCTCAAAACCACCCTATGCCACTACGCACCGCGCCAGGCACAAAAATAGCCATACGTCTGGAGATGGGTCCCCCAACCAAAGAGCCAGCAGGGAAAACTATGCCTTGTTCTAAAGCTCTTTGGGAACCGCTTGCGTAGCCCCACAGACCTGGGGGCTGCGGGCTTTCCTGCTGCCTTCAGCCTCGACACCACCCTTTCCCACTTGGCGCCGCGCCAGGCACAAAAATGGCCATACGGCTGGAGATGGGTCCCCCGCCCAAAGAGCCAGCAGGGAAAACTATGCCTTGTTCTAAAGCTCTTTGGGAACCGCTTGCATAGCCCCACAGACCTGGGAGCTGCAGGCTTTCCTGCTGTCTTCAGCCTCAAAGCCACCCTTTCCCACTTGGCGCCCTATCAGGCACAAAAATGGCCTATGGGTGGAGATGGGTCCCATGCCCAAAGAGCCAGCAGGGAAAACTATGCCTTGTTCTAAAGCTCTTTGGGAACCTCTTGCTTGGGCCCACAGACCTGGGGGCTGCGGGCTTTCCTGCTGTCTTCAGCCTCGACACCACCTTTTCGCACTTGGCGCCCTATCAGGCACAAAAATGGCCATACGGCTGGAGATGGGTCCCCCGCCCAAAGAGCCAGCAGGGAAAACTAGGCCTTGTTCTAAAGCTCTTTGGGAACCGCTTGCGTAGCCCCACAGACCTGGGGGCTGCGGGCTTTCCTGCTGCCTTCAGCCTCAAAGCCACCCTTTCCCACTTGGCGCCGGGCCAGGGACAAAAATGGCCATACGGCTGGAGATGGGTCCCATGCCCAAAGAGCCAGCAGGGAAAACTATGCCTTGTTCTAAAGCTCTTTGGGAACCGCTTGCTTGGCCCCACAGACCTGGGGGCTGCAGGCTTTGCTGCTGCCTTCAGCCTCGACACCACCCTTACCCACTTGGCGCCGCGCCAGGCACAAAAATGGCCATACGGCTGGAGATGGGTCCCCCGCCCAAAGAGCCAGCAGGGAAAACTATGCCTTGTTCTAAAGCTCTTTGGGAACCGCTTGCTTGGCCCCACAGACCTGGGGGCTGCAGTCTTTGCTGCTGCCTTCAGCCTCAACACCACCCTTTCCCACTTGGCACTGCTCCAGGTTCAAAAATGGCCATACGGCTGGAGATGGGTCCCCTGCCAAAAGAGCCAGCAGGGAAAACTATGCCTTGTTCTAAAGCTCTTTGGGAACCGCTTGCTTGGCCCCACAGACCTGGGGGCTGCGGGCTTTCCTGCTGCCTTCAGCCTCAAAACCACCCTATGCCACTACGCACCGCGTCAGGCACAAAAATAGCCATACGGCTGGAGATGGGTCCCCCACCCAAAGAGCCAGCAGGGAAAACTATGCCTTGTTCTAAAGCTCTTTGGGAACCGCTTGCGTAGCCCCACAGACCTGGGGGCTGCAGGCTTTCCTGCTGTCTTTAGCCTCAAAGCCACCCTTTCTCACTTGGCGCCCTATCAGGCACAAAAATGGCCATACGGCTGGAGATGGGTCCCCCGCCCAAAGAGCCAGCAGGGAAAACTATGCCTTGTTCTAAAGCTCTTTGGGAACTGCTTGCGTAGCTCCACAGACCTGGGGGCTGCGGGCTTTCCTGCTGCCTTTAGCCTCGACACCACCCTTTCCCTCTTGGCGCCGCGCCAGGCACAAAAATGGCCGTACGGCTGGAGATGGGTCCCCCGCCCAAAAAGCCAGCAGGGAAAATTATGCCTTGTTCTAAAGCTCTTTGGGAACCGCTTGCGTAGCCCCACAGACCTGGGGGCTGCGGGCTTTCCTGCTGCCTTCAGCCTCAAAACCACCCTTTCCCACTTGGCGCTGCGCCAGGCACAAAAATGGCCATATGGCTGGAGATGGGTCCCCCGACCAAAGAGCCAGCAGGGAAAATTATGCCTTGTTCTAAAGCTCTTTGGGAACCGCTTGCGTAGCCCCACAGACGTGGGGGCTGCGGGCTTTCCTGCTGCCTTCAAGCCTCAAAGCCACCCTTTCCCACTGGGCGCCGCGCCAGGCACAAAAATGGCCCATGGCTGGAGATGGGTCCCCCGCCCAAAGAGCCAGCAGGGAAAACTATGCCTTGTTCTAAAGCTCTTTGGGAACTGCTTGCGTAGCCCCACAGACCTGGGGGCTGCGGGCTTTCCTGCTGCCTTCAGCCTCGACACCACCCTTTCCCACTTGGCACTGCTCCAGGTTCAAAAATGGCCATACGGCTGGAGATGGGTCCCCTGCCAAAAGAGCCAGCAGGGAAAACTATGCCTTGTTCTAAAGCTCTTTGGGAACCGCTTGCGTAGCCCCACAGACCTGGGGGCTGCGGGCTTTCCTGCTGCCTTCAGCCTCAAAGCCACCCTTTCGCACTTGGGGCTTCGCCAGGCACAAAAATGGCCATACGACTGGAGATGGGTCCCCCGCCCAAAGAGCCAGCAGGGAAAACTATGCCTTGTTCTAAAGCTCTTTGGGAACCGCTTGCGTAGCCCCACAGACCTGGGGGCTGCGGGCTTTCCTGCTGCCTTCAGCCTCAAAGCCACCCTTTCCCACTTGGCGCCGGGCCAGGCACAAAAATGGCCATACGGCTGGAGATGGGTCCCATGCCCAAAGAGCCAGCAGGGAAAACTATGCCTTGTTCTAAAGCTCTTTGGGAACCGCTTGCTTGGCCCCACAGACCTGGGGGCTGCAGGCTTTCCTGCTGCCTTCAGCCTCAAAGCCACCCTTTCCCACTTGGCGCCCTATCAAGCACAAAAATGGCCTATGGCTGGAGATGGGTCCCAGGCCCAAAGAGCCAGCAGGGAAAACTATGCCTTGTTCTAAAGCTCTTTGGGAACCGCTTGCTTGGCCCCACATACGTGGGGGCTGCGGGCTTTCCTGCTGCCTTCAGCCTCGACACCACCCTTTCCCACTTGGCGCCGCGCCAGGCACAAAAATGGCCATACGGCTGGAGATGGGTCCCCCGCCCAAAGAGCCAGCAGGGAAAACTATGCCTTGTTCTAAAGCTCTTTGGGAACCGCTTGCGTATCCCCACAGACCTGGGGGCTGCGGGCTTTCCTGCTGCCTTCAGCCTCGACACCACCCTTTCCCACTTGGCACTGCTCCAGGCTCAAAAATGGCCATACGGCTGCAGATGGGTCCCCCGCCCAGAGACCCAGCAGGGAAAATTATGCCTTGTTCTAAAGCTCTTTGGGAACCGCTTGCGTAGCCCCACAGACCTGGGGGCTGCGGGCTTTGCTGCTGCCTTCAGCCTCAAAGCCACCCTTTCCCACTTGGCGCCGGGCCAGGCACAAAAATGGCCATACGGCTGGAGATGGGTCCCCCGCCCAAAGAGCCAGCAGGGAAAACTATGCCTTGTTCTAAAGCTCTTTGGGAACCGCTTGCTTGGCCCCACAGACCTGGGGGCTGCAGTCTTTGCTGCTGCCTTCAGCCTCAACACCACCCTTTCCCACTACGCACCGCGCCAGGCACAAAAATGGCCATACGGCTGGAGATGGGTCCCCTGCCAAAAGAGCCAGCAGGGAAAACTATGCCTTGTTCTAAAGCTCTTTGGGAACCGCTTGCGTAGCCCCACAGACCTGGGGGCTGCGGGCTTTCCTGCTGCCTTCAGATTCAAAGCCACCCTTTCCCTCTTGGGGCTTCGCCAGGCACAAAAATGGCCTATGGCTGGAGATGGGTCCCCCGCCCAAAGAGCGAGCAGGGAAAACTATGCCTTGTTCTAAAGCTCTCTGGGAACCGCTTGCTTGGCCCCACAGACGTGGGGGCTGCGGGCTTTCCTGCTGCCTTCAGCCTCAAAACCACCCTATGCCACTACGCACCGCGCCAGGCACAAAAATGGCCATACGTCTGGAGATGGGTCCCCCACCCAAAGAGCCAGCAGGGAAAACTATGCCTTGTTCTAAAGCTCTTTGGGAACCGCTTGCGTAGCCCCACAGACCTGGGGGCTGCGGGCTTTCCTGCTGCCTTCAGCCTCAAAGCCACCCTTTCCCACTTGGCACCGCGCCAGGCACAAAAATGGCCATACGGCTGGAGATGGGTCCCCCGCCCAAAGAGCCAGCAGGGAAAAATATGCCTTGTTCTAAAGCTCTTTGGGAACCGCTTGCATAGCCCCACAGACCTGGGAGCTGCAGGCTTTCCTGCTGTCTTCAGCCTCAAAGCCACCCTTTCCCACTTGGCGCCCTATCAGGCACAAAAATGGCCATACGGCTGGAGATGGGTCCCATGCCCAAAGAGCCAGCAGGGAAAACTATGCCTTGTTCTAAAGCTCTTTGGGAACCGCTTGCTTGGCCCCACAGACCTGGGGGCTGCAGGCTTTGCTGCTGCCTTCAACCTCGACACCACCCTTACCCACTTGGCGCCGCGCCAGGCACAAAAATGGCCATACGGCTGGAGATGGGTCCCCCCGCCCAAAGAGCCAGCAGGGAAAACTATGCCTTGTTCTAAAGCTCTTTGGGAACCGCTTGCGTAGCCCCACAGACCTGGGGGCTGCGGGCTTTCCTGCTGCCTTCAGCGTCAAAACCACCCTTTCCCACTACGCACCGCGCCAGGCACAAAAATGGCCATACGGCTGGAGATGGGTCCCATGCCCAAAGAGCCAGCAGGGAAAACTATGCCTTGTTCTAAAGCTCTTTGGGAACCGCTTGCTTGGCCCCACAGACGTGGGGGCTGCGGGCTTTCCTGCTGCCTTCAGCCTCAAAACCACCCTATGCCACTACGCACCGCGTCAGGCACAAAAATAGCCATACGGCTGGAGATGGGTCCCCCACCCAAAGAGCCAGCAGGGAAAACTATGCCTTGTTCTAAAGCTCTTTGGGAACCGCTTGCGTAGCCCCACAGACCTGGGGGCTGCGGGCTTTCCTGCTGTCTTCAGCCTCAAAGCCACCCTTTCCCACTTGGCGCCCTATCAGGCACAAAAATGGCCATACGGCTGGAGATGAGTCCCCCGCCCAAAGAGCCAGCAGGGAAAACTATGCCTTGTTCTAAAGCTCTTTGGGAACCGCTTGCGTAGCCCCACAGACCTGGGGGCTGCGGGCTTTCCTGCTGCCTTTAGCCTCGACACCACCCTTTCCCTCTTGGCGCCGGGCCAGGCACAAAAATGGCCATATGGCTGGAGATGGGTCCCATGCCCAAAGAGCCAGCAGGGGAAACTATGCCTTGTTCTAAAGGTCTCTGGGAACCGCTTGCGTAGCCCCACAGACCTGGGGGCTCCGGGCTTTGCTGCTGCCTTCAGCCTCAAAGCCACCCTTTCCCACTTGGCGCCGCGCCAGGCACAAAAATGGCCATACGGCTGGAGATGGGTCCCCCGCCCAAAGAGCGAGCAGGGAAAACTATGCCTTGTTCTAAAGCTCTTTGGGAACCGCTTGCTTGGCCCCACAGACGTGGGGGCTGCGGGCTTTCCTGCTGCCTTCAGCCTCAAAGCCACCCTTTCCCACTTGGCGCCGGGCCAGGGACAAAAATGGCCATACGGCTGGAGATGGGTCCCATGCCCAAAGAGCCAGCAGGGAAAACTATGCCTTGTTCTAAAGCTTTTTGGGAACCGCTTGCTTGGCCCCACAGACCTGGGGGCTGCAGGCTTTGCTGCTGCCTTCAGCCTCGACACCACCCTTAACCACTTGGCGCCGCGCCAGGCACAAAAATGGCCATACGGCTGGAGATGGGTCCCCCGCCCAAAGAGCCAGCAGGGAAAACTATGCCTTGTTCTAAAGCTCTTTGGGAACCGCTTGCGTAGCCCCTCAGACCTGGGGGCTGCGGGCTTTCCTGCTGCCTTCAGCGTCAAAACCACCCTTTCCCACTACGCACCGCGCCAGGCACAAAAATGGCCATACGGCTGGAGATGGGTCCCCCGCCCAAAGAGCCAGCAGGGAAAACTATGCCTTGTTCTAAAGCTCTTTGGGAACGGCTTGCGTAGCCCCACAGACCTTAGGGCTGCAGGCTTTGCTGCTGCCTTCAGCCTCAAAACCACCCTATGCCACTACGCACCGCGCCAGGCACAAAAATAGCCATACGGCTGGAGATGGGTCCCCCACCCAAAGAGCCAGCAGGGAAAACTATGCCTTGTTCTAAAGCTCTTTGGGAACCGCTTGCGTAGCCCCACAGACCTGGGGGCTGCAGGCTTTCCTGCTGTCTTCAGCCTCAAAGCCACCCTTTCCCACTTTGCGCCGCATCAGGCACAAAAATGGATATACGGCTGGAGATGGGTCCCATGCCCAAAGAGCCAGCAGGGAAAACTATGCCTTGTTCTAAAGCTCTTTGGGAACCGCTTGCGTAGCACCACAGACCTGGGGGTTGCGGGCTTTGCTCCTGCCTTCAGCCTCAAAGCCACCCTTTCCCACCTGGCGCCGCGCCAGGCTCAAAAATGGCCATACGGCTGGAGATGGGTCCCCCGCCCAGAGAGCCAGCAGGGAAAACTATGCCTTGTTCTAAAGCTCTTTGGGAACCGCTTGCATAGCCCCACAGACCTGGGGGCTGCGGGCTTTCCTGCTGTCTTCAGCCTCAAAGCAACCCTTTCCCACTTGGCGCCCTATCAAGCACAAAAATGGCCATACGGCTGGAGATGGGTCCCATGCCCAAAGAGCCAGCAGGGAAAACTATGCCTTGTTCTAAAGCTCTTTGGGAACCGCTTGCTTGGCCCCACAGACCTGGGGGCTGCGGGCTTTCCTGCTGCCTTCAGCCTCAAAACCACCCTTTCCCACTTGGCCCCCGGCCAGGCACAAAAATGGCCATACGGCTGGAGATGGGTCCCCCTCCCAGAGAGCCAGCAGGGAAAACTATGCCTTGTTCTAAAGCTCTTTGGGAACCGCTTGCGTAGCCCCACAGACCTGGGGGCTGCGGGCTTTCCTGCTGCCTTCAGATTCAAAGCCAGCCTTTCCCTCTTGGGGCTTCGCCAGGCACAAAAATGGCCATACGGCTGGAGATGGGTCCCCCGCCCAAAGAGCGAGCAGGGAAAACTATGCCTTGTTCTAAAGCTCTTTGGGAACCGCTTGCGTAGCCCCAAAGACCTGGGGGCTGCGGGCTTTCCTGCTGCCTTCAGCCTCGACACCACCCTTTCCCACTTGGCGCCGCGCCAGGCTCAAAAATGGCCATACGGCTGGAGATGGGTCCCCCGCCCTAAGAGCCAGCAGGGAAAACTATGCCTTGTTCTAAAGCTCTTTGGGAACCGCTTGCGTAGCCCCACAGACCTGGGGGCTGCAGGCTTTGCTCCTGCCTTCAGCCTCAAAGCCACCCTTTCCCACCTGGCGCCGCGCCAGGCTCAAAAATGGCCATACGGCTGGAGATGGGTCCCCCGCCCAAAGAGCCAGCAGGGAAAACTATGCCTTGTTCTAAAGCTCTTTGGGAACCGCTTGCGTAACCCCACAGACCTGGGGGCTGCAGGCTTTCCTGCTGCCTTCAGCCTCGACACCACCCTTTCCCACTTGGCGCCGCGCCAGGCACAAAAATGGCCATACGGCTGGAGATGGGTCCCCCGCCCAAAGAGCCAGCAGGGAAAACTATGCCTTGTTCTAAAGCTCTTTGGGAACCGCTTGCGTAGCCCCACAGACCTGGGGGCTGCGGGCTTTGCTGCTGCCTTCAGCCTCAAAGCCACCCTTTCCCACTTGGCCTCGCGCTAGCTACAAAAATGGCCTATGGCTGGAGATGGGTCCCATGTCCAAAGAGCCAGCAGGGAAAACTATGCCTTGTTCTAAAGCTCTCTGGGAACCGCTTGCTTGGCCCCACAGACGTGGGGGCTGCGGGCTTTCCGGCTGCCTTCAGCCTCAAAACCACCCTATGCCACTACGCACCGCGCCAGGCACAAAAATGGCCATACGGCTGGAGATGGGTCCCCCACCCAAAGAGCCAGCAGGGAAAACTATGCCTTGTTCTAAAGCTCTTTGGGAACCGCTTGCGTAGCCTCACAGACCTGGGGGCTGCGGGCTTTCCTGCTGCCTTCAGCCTCGACACCACCCTTTCCCACTTGGCGCCGCGCCAGGCACAAAAATGGCCATACGGCTGGAGATGGGTCCCCCACCCAAAGAGCCAGCAGGGAAAACTATGCCTTGTTCTAAAGCTCTTTGGGAACCGCTTGCGTAGCCCCACAGACCTGGGAGCTGCAGGCTTTCCTGCTGTCTTCAGCCTCAAAGCCACCCTTTCCCACTTGGCGCCCTATCAGGCACAAAAATGGCCTATGGGTGGAGATGGGTCCCATGCCCAAAGAGACAGCAGGGAAAACTATGCCTTGTTCTAAAGCTCTTTGGGAACCGCTTGCTTGGCCCCACAGACGTGGGGGCTGCGGGCTTTCCTGCTGTCTTCAGCCTCGACACCACCCTTTCCCACTTGGCGCCCTATCAGGCACAAAAATGGCCATACGGCTGGAGATGGGTCCCCCGCCCAAAGAGCCAGCAGGGAAAACTATGCCTTGTTCTAAAGCTCTTTGGGAACCGCTTGCGTAGCCCCACAGACCTGGGGGCTGCGGGCTTTCCTGCTGCCTTCAGCCTCAAAGCCACCCTTTCCCACTTGGAGCCGGGCCAGGGACAAAAATGGCCATACGGCTGGAGATGGGTCCCATGCCCAAAGAGCCAGCAGGGAAAACTATGCCTTGTTCTAAAGCTCTTTGGGAACCGCTTGCGTAGCCCCACAGACCTGGGGGCTGCAGGCTTTGCTGCTGCCTTCAACCTCGACACCACCCTTACCCACTTGGCGCCGCGCCAGGCACAAAAATGGCCATACGGCTGGAGATGGGTCCCCCGCCCAAAGAGCCAGCAGGGAAAACTATGCCTTGTTCTAAAGCTCTTTGGGAACCGCTTGCGTAGCCCCACAGACCTGGGGGCTGCGGGCTTTCCTGCTGCCTTCAGCGTCAAAACCACCCTTTCCCACTACGCACCGCGCCAGGCACAAAAATGGCCATACGGCTGGAGATGTGTCCCCCGCCCAAAGAGCCAGCAGGGAAAACTATGCCTTGTTCTAAAGCTCTTTGGGAACCGCTTGCTTGGCCCCACAGACGTGGGGGCTGCGGGCTTTCCTGCTGCCTTCAGCCTCAAAACCACCCTATGCCACTACGCACCGCGTCAGGCACAAAAATAGCCATACGGCTGGAGATGGGTCCCCCACCCAAAGAGCCAGCAGGGAAAACTATGCCTTGTTCTAAAGCTCTTTGGGAACCGCTTGCGTAGCCCCACAGACCTGGGGGCTGCAGGCTTTCCTGCTGTCTTCAGCCTCAAAGCCACCCTTTCCCACTTGGCGCCCTATCAGGCACAAAAATGGCCTATGGGTGGAGATGGGTCCCATGCCCAAAGAGCCAGCAGGGAAAACTATGCCTTGTTCTAAAGCTCTTTGGGAACCGCTTGCGTAGCCCCACAGACGTGGGGGCTGCGGGCTTTCCTGCTGCCTTCAGCCTCGATACCACCATTTCCCACTTGGCGCTGCGCCATGCACAAAAATGGCCATACGGCTGGAGATGAGTCCCCCGCCCAAAGAGCCAGCAGGGAAAACTATGCCTTGTTCTAAAGCTCTTTGGGAACCGCTTGCGTAGCCACACAGACCTGGGGGCTGCGGGCTTTCCTGCTGCCTTTAGCCTCGACACCACCCTTTCCCTCTTGGCGCCGGGCCAGGCACAAAAATGGCCATATGGCTGGAGATGGGTCCCATGCCCAAAGAGCCAGCAGGGAAAACTATGCCTTGTTCTAAAGCTCTTTGGGAACCGCTTGCGTAGCCCCACAGACCTGGGGGCTGCAGGCTTTGCTGCTGCCTTCAACCTCGACACCACCCTTACCCACTTGGCGCCGCGCCAGGCACAAAAATGGCCATACGGCTGGAGATGGGTCCCCCGCCCAAAGAGCCAGCAGGGAAAACTATGCCTTGTTCTAAAGCTCTTTGGGAACCGCTTGCGTAGCCCCACAGACCTGGGGGCTGCGGGCTTTCCTGCTGCCTTCAGCGTCAAAACCACCCTTTCCCACTACGCACCGCGCCAGGCACAAAAATGGCCATACGGCTGGAGATGTGTCCCCCGCCCAAAGAGCCAGCAGGGAAAACTATGCCTTGTTCTAAAGCTCTTTGGGAACCGCTTGCTTGGCCCCACAGACGTGGGGGCTGCGGGCTTTCCTGCTGCCTTCAGCCTCAAAACCACCCTATGCCACTACGCACCGCGTCAGGCACAAAAATAGCCATACGGCTGGAGATGGGTCCCCCACCCAAAGAGCCAGCAGGGAAAACTATGCCTTGTTCTAAAGCTCTTTGGGAACCGCTTGCGTAGCCCCACAGACCTGGGGGCTGCAGGCTTTCCTGCTGTCTTCAGCCTCAAAGCCACCCTTTCCCACTTGGCGCCCTATCAGGCACAAAAATGGCCTATGGGTGGAGATGGGTCCCATGCCCAAAGAGCCAGCAGGGAAAACTATGCCTTGTTCTAAAGCTCTTTGGGAACCGCTTGCGTAGCCCCACAGACGTGGGGGCTGCGGGCTTTCCTGCTGCCTTCAGCCTCGATACCACCATTTCCCACTTGGCGCTGCGCCATGCACAAAAATGGCCATACGGCTGGAGATGAGTCCCCCGCCCAAAGAGCCAGCAGGGAAAACTATGCCTTGTTCTAAAGCTCTTTGGGAACCGCTTGCGTAGCCACACAGACCTGGGGGCTGCGGGCTTTCCTGCTGCCTTTAGCCTCGACACCACCCTTTCCCTCTTGGCGCCGGGCCAGGCACAAAAATGGCCATATGGCTGGAGATGGGTCCCATGCCCAAAGAGCCAGCAGGGAAAACTATGCCTTGTTCTAAAGCTCTTTGGGAACCGCTTGCGTAGCCCCACAGACCTGGGGGCTGCAGGCTTTCCTGCTGCCTTTAGCCTCGACACCACCCTTTCCCTCTTGGCGCCGGGCCAGGCACAAAAATGGCCATATGGCTGGAGATGGGTCCCATGCCCAAAGAGCCAGCAGGGGAAACTATGCCTTGTTCTAAAGGTCTCTGGGAACCGCTTGCGTAGCCCCACAGACCTGGGGGCTGCGGGCTTTCCTGCTGCCTTCAGCCTCAAAGCCACCCTTTCCCACTTGGCGCCGCGCCAGGCACAAAAATGGCCATACGGCTGGAGATGGGTCCCATGCCCAAAGAGCCAGCAGGGAAAACTATGCCTTGTTCTAAAGCTCTTTGGGAACCGCTTGCTTGGCCCCACAGACCTGGGGGCTGCAGGCTTTGCTGCTGCCTTCAGCCTCGACACCACCCTTACCCACTTGGCGCCGCGCCAGGCACAAAAATGGCCATACGGCTGGAGATGGGTCCCCCGCCCAAAGAGCCAGCAGGGAAAACTATGCCTTGTTCTAAGGCTCTTTGGGAACCGCTTGCGTAGCCCCTCAGACCTGGGGGCTGCGGGCTTTCCTGCTGCCTTCAGCCTCGACACCACCCTTTCCCACTACGCACCGCGCCAGGCACAAAAATGGCCATACGGCTGGAGATGGGTCCCCCGCCCAAAGAGCCAGCAGGGAAAACTATGCCTTGTTCTAAAGCTCTTTGGGAACCGCTTGCTTGGCCCCACAGACGTGGGGGCTGCGGGCTCTCCTGCTGCCTTCAGCCTCAAAACCACCCTATGCCACTACGCACCGCGTCAGGCACAAAAATAGCCATACGGCTGGAGATGGGTCCCCCACCCAAAGAGCCAGCAGGGAAAACTATGCCTTGTTCTAAAGCTCTTTGGGAACCGCTTGCGTAGCCCCACAGACCTGGGGGCTGCAGGCTTTCCTGCTGTCTTCAGCCTCAAAGCCACCCTTTCCCACTTGGCGCCCTATCAGGCACAAAAATGGCCTATGGGTGGAGATGGGTCCCATGCCCAAAGAGCCAGCAGGGAAAACTATGCCTTGTTCTAAAGCTCTTTGGGAACCGCTTGCGTAGCCCCACAGACGTGGGGGCTGCGGGCTTTCCTGCTGCCTTCAGCCTCGATACCACCATTTCCCACTTGGCGCTGCGCCATGCACAAAAATGGCCATATGGCTGGAGATGGGTCCCCCGCCCAAAGAGCCAGCAGGGAAAACTATGCCTTGTTCTAAAGCTCTTTGGGAACCGCTTGCGTAGCCCCACAGACCTGGGGGCTGCGGGCTTTCCTGCTGCCTTTAGCCTCGACACCACCCTTTCCCTCTTGGCGCCGCGCCAGGCACAAAAATGGCCTATGGCTGGAGATGGGTCCCATGCCCAAAGAGCCAGCAGGGAAAACTATGCCTTGTTCTAAAGCTCTTTGGGAACCGCTTGCGTAGCCGCACAGACATGGGGGCTGCGGGCTTTCCTGCTGCCTTCAGCCTCAAAGCCACCCTTTCCCACTTTGCGCCGCATCAGGCACAAAAATGGATATACGGCTGGAGATGGGTCCCCCGCCCAAAGAGCCAGCAGGGAAAACTATGCCTTGTTCTAAAGCTCTTTGGGAACCGCTTGCGTAGCCCCACAGACCTGGGGGCTGCAGGCTTTCCTGCTGCCTTCAGCCTCAAAACCACCCTTTCCCACTACGCAACGCGCCAGGCATAAAAATAGCCATACGACTGGAGATGGGTCCCCCGCCCAAAGAGCCAGCAGGGAAAACTATGCCTTGTTCTAAAGCTCTTTGGGAACCGCTTGCGTAGCCCCACAGACCTTGGGGCTGCGGGCTTTCCTGCTGCCTTCAGCCTCGACAGCACCCTTTCCCACTTGGCGCCGCGCCAGGCACAAAAATGGCCTATGGCTGGAGATGGGTCCCATGCCCAAAGAGTCAGCAGGGAAAACTATGCCTTGTTCTAAAGCTCTTTGGGAACCGCTTGCTTGGCCCCACAGACCTGGGGGCTGCGGGCTTTCCTGCTGCCTTCAGCCTCAAAACCACCCTTTCCCACTTGGCGCTGCGCCAGGCACAAAAATGGCCATACGGCTGGAGATGGGTCCCCCGCCCAAAGAGCCAGCAGGGAAAATTATGCCTTGTTCTAAAGCACTTTGGGAACCGCTTGCGTAGCCCCACAGACCTGGGGGCTGCGGGCTTTCCTGCTGCCTTTAGCCTCGACACAACCCTTTCCCACTTGGCGCCGCGCCAGGCACAAAAATGGCCATACGGCTGGAGATGGGTCCCCCTCCCAGAGAGCCAGCAGGGAAAACTATGCCTTGTTCTAAAGCTCTTTGGGAACCGCTTGCGTAGCCCCACAGACCTGGGGGCTGCGGGCTTTCCTGCTGCCTTCAAGCCTCAAAGCCACCCTTTGCACTGGGCGCCGGGCCAGGCACAAAAATGGCCTATGGCTGGAGATGGGTCCCCCGAACAAAGAGCCAGCAGGGAAAACTATGCCTTGTTCTAAAGCTCTTTGGGAACTGCTTGCGTAGCCCCACAGACCTGGGGGCTGCAGGCTTTCCTGCTGCCTTCAGCCTCAAAGCCACCCTTTCCCACTTGGCGCCCTATCAAGCACAAAAATGGCCTATGGCTGGAGATGGGTCCCAGGCCCAAAGAGCCAGCAGGGAAAACTATGCCTTGTTCTAAAGCTCTTTGGGAACCGCTTGCTTGGCCCCACAGACGTGGGGGCTGCGGGCTTTCCTGCTGCCTTCAGCCTCGACACCACCCTTTCCCACTTGGCGCCGCGCCAGGCACGAAAATGGCCATACGGCTGGAGATGGGTCCCCTGCCCAAAGAGCCAGCAGGGAAAACTATGCCTTGTTCTAAAGCTCTTTGGGAACCGCTTGCGTAGCCCCACAGACCTGGGGGCTGCGGGCTTTCCTGCTACCTTCACCCTCAAAACCACCCTTTCCCACTTGGCACTGCTCCAGGCTCAAAAATGGCCATACGGCTGCAGATGGGTCCCCCGCCCAGAGAGCCAGCAGGGAAAACTATGCCTTGTTCTAAAGCTCTTTGGGAACCGCTTGCGTAGCCCCACAGACCTGGGGGCTGCGGGCTTTCCTGCTGCCTTTAGCCTCGACACCACCCTTTCCCTCTTGGCGCCGCGCCAGGCACAAAAATGGCCGTACGGCTGGAGATGGGTCCCCCGCCCTAAGAGCCAGCAGGGAAAACTATGCCTTGTTCTAAAGCTCTTTGGGAACCGCTTGCGTAGCCCCACAGACCTGGGGGCTGCAGGCTTTGCTCCTGCCTTCACCCTCAAAGCCACCCTTTCCCACCTGGCGCCGCGCCAGGCTCAAAAATGGCCATACGGCTGGAGATGGGTCCCCCGCCCAAAGAGCCAGCAGGGAAAACTATGCCTTGTTCTAAAGCTCTTTGGGAACCGCTTGCGTAGCCCCACAGACCTGGGGGCTGCAGGCTTTCCTGCTGTCTTCAGCCTCGACACCACCCTTTCCCACTTGGCGCCCTATCAGGCACAAAAATGGCCATACGGCTGGAGATGGGTCCCCCGCCCAAAGAGCCAGCAGGGAAAACTATGCCTTGTTCTAAAGCTCTTTGGGAACCGCTTGCGTAGCCCCACAGACCTGGGGGCTGCGGGCTTTGCTGCTGCCTTCAGCCTCAAAGCCACCCTTTCCCACTTGGCGCCGCGCCAGGCACAAAAATGGCCTATGGCTGGAGATGGGTCCCATGCCCAAAGAGCCAGCAGGGAAAACTATGCCTTGTTCTAAAGCTCTTTGGGAACCGCTTGCTTGGCCCCACAGACCTGGGGGCTGCGGGCTTTCCTGCTGCCTTCAGCCTCAAAACCACCCTTTCCCACTACGCACCGCGCCAGGCACAAAAATGGCCATATGGCTGGAGATGGGTCCCCCGCCCAAAGAGCCAGCAGGGAAAACTATGCCTTGTTCTAAAGCTCTCTGGGAACCGCTTGCTTGGGCCCACAGACGTGGGGGCTGCGGGCTTTCCTGCTGCCTTCAGCCTCAAAACCACCCTATGCCACTACGCACCGCGCCAGGCACAAAAATAGCCATACGTCTGGAGATGGGTCCCCCGAACAAAGAGCCAGCAGGGAAAACTATGCCTTGTTCTAAAGCTCTTTGGGAACCGCTTGCGTAGCCCCACAGACCTGGGGGCTGCGGGCTTTCCTGCTGCCTTCAGCCTCGACACCACCCTTTCCCACTTGGCGCCGCATCAGGCACAAAAATGGCCTATGGGTGGAGATGGGTCCCATGCCCAAAGAGCCAGCAGGGAAAACTCTGCCTTGTTCTAAAGCTCTTTGGGAACCGCTTGCTTGGCCCCACAGACATGGGGGCTGCGGGCTTTCCTGCTGCCTTCAGCCTCAAAGCCACCCTTTCACACTTGGCGCCGCATCAGGCACAAAAATGGCCATACGGCTGGAGATGGGTCCCATGCCCAAAGAGCCAGCAGGGAAAACTATGCCTTGTTCTAAAGCTCTTTGGGAACCGCTTGCATAGCCGCACAGACCTGGGGGCTGCGGGCTTTCCTGCTGCCTTCAGCCTCGACACCACCCTTTCCCACTTGGCGCCCTATCAAGCACAATAATGGCCTATGGCTGGAGATGGGTCCCATGCCCAAAGAGCCAGCAGGGAAAACTATGCCTTGTTCTAAAGCTCTTTGGGAACCGCTTGCGTAGCCCCACACACGTGGGGGCTGCGGGCTTTCCTGCTGCCTTCAGCCTCAAAACCACCCTTTCCCACTTGGCCCCCGGCCAGGCACAAAAATGGCCATACGGCTGGAGATGGGTCCCCCGCCCAAAGAGCCAGCAGGGAAAACTATGCCTTGTTCTAAAGCTCTTTGGGAACCGCTTGCGTAGCCCCACAGACCTGGGGGCTGCAGGCTTTGCTGCTGCCTTCAGCCTCAAAACCACCCTTTCCCACTTGGCGCTGCGCCAGGCACAAAAATGGCCATATGGCTGGAGATGGGTCCCCCGCCCAAAGAGCCAGCAGGGAAAACTATGCCTTGTTCTAAAGCTCTTTGGGAACCGCTTGCGTAGCCCCACAGACCTGGGGGCTGCGGGCTTTCCTGCTGCCTTCAGTCTCAAAGCCACCCTTTCCCATTTGGCGCCGGGCCAGGCACAAAAATGGCCATACGGCTGGAGATGGGTCCCCTGCCAAAAGAGCCAGTAGGGAAAACTATGCCTTGTTCTAAAGCTCTTTGGGAACCGCTTGCGTAGCCCCACAGACCTGGGGGCTGCGGGCTTTCCTGCTGCCTTCAGCCTCAAAGCCACCCTTTCGCACTTGGGGCTTCGCCAGGCACAAAAATGGCCATATGGCTGGAGATGGGTCCCCCTCCCAAAGAGCGAGCAGGGAAAACTATGCCTTGTTCTAAAGCTCTTTGGGAACCGCTTGCGTAGCCCCACAGACCTGGGGGCTGCGGGCTTTCCTGCTGCCTTCAGCCTCAAAGCCACCCTTTCCACTTGGCGCCGGGCCAGGGACAAAAATGGCCATACGGCTGGAGATGGGTCCCCCGCCCAAGGAGCCAGCAGGGAAAACTATGCCTTGTTCTAAAGCTCTTTGGGAACCGCTTGCTTGGCCCCACAGACGTGGGGGCTGCAGGCTTTGCTGCTGCCTTCAGCCTCGACACCACCCTTACCCACTTGGCGCCGCGCCAGGCACAAAAATGGCCATACGGCTGGAGATGGGTCCCCCGCCCAAAGAGCCAGCAGGGAAAACTATGCCTTGTTCTAAAGCTCTTTGGGAACCGCTTGCGTAGCCCCACAGACCTGGGGGCTGCGGGCTTTCCTGCTGCCTTCAGCGTCAAAAACACCCTTTCCCACTACGCACCGCGCCAGGCACAAAAATGGCCATACGGCTGGAGATGGGTCCCCCGCCCAAAGAGCCAGCAGGGAAAACTATGCCTTGTTCTAAAGCTCTTTGGGAACTGCTTGCGTAGCTCCACAGACCTGGGGGCTGCGGGCTTTCCTGCTGCCTTTAGCCTCGACACCACCCTTTCCCTCTTGGCGCCGCGCCAGGCACAAAAATGGCCGTACGGCTGGAGATGGGTCCCCCGTCCGAAGAGCCAGCAGGGAAAATTATGCCTTGTTCTAAAGCTCTTTGGGAACCGCTTGCGTAGCCGCACAGACCTGGGGGCTGCGGGCTTTCCTGCTGCCTTCAGCCTCGACACCACCCTTTCCCACTTGGCGCCCTATCAAGCACAAAAATGGCCTATGGCTGGAGATGGGTCCCATGCCCAAAGAGCCAGCAGGGAAAACTATGCCTTGTTCTAAAGCTCTTTGGGAACCGCTTGCGTAGCCCCACACACGTGGGGGCTGCGGGCTTTCCTGCTGCCTTCAGCCTCAAAACCACCCTTTCCCACTTGGCCCCCGGCCAGGCACAAAAATGGCCATACGGCTGGAGATGGGTCCCCCGCCCAAAGAGCCAGCAGGGAAAATTATGCCTTGTTCTAAAGCTCTTTGGGAACCGCTTGCGTAGCCCCACAGACCTGGGGGCTGCGGGCTTTCCTGCTGCCTTTAGCCTCGACACCACCCTTTCCCTCTTGGCTCCGCGCCAGGCACAAAAATGGCCGTACGGCTGGAGATGGGTCCCCCGCCCAAAGAGCCAGCAGGGAAAACTATGCCTTGTTCTAAAGCTCTTTGGGAACCGCTTGCGTAGCCCCACAGACCTGGGGGCTGCAGGCTTTCCTGCTGCCTTCAGCCTCAAAACCACCCTTTCCCACTACGCAACACGCCAGGCACAAAAATAGCCATACGACTGGAGATGGGTCCCCCGCCCAAAGAGCCAGCAGGGAAAACTATGCCTTGTTCTAAAGCTCTTTGGGAACCGCTTGCGTAGCCCCACAGACCTTGGGGCTGCGGGCTTTCCTGCTGCCTTCAGCCTCGACAGCACCCTTTCCCACTTGGCTTCGCGCCAGGCACAAAAATGGCCTATGGCTGGAGATGGGTCCCATGCCCTAAGAGCCAGCTGGGAAAACTATGCCTTGTTCTAAAGCTCTTTGGGAACCGCTTGCGTAGCACCACAGACCTGGGGGCTGCAGGCTTTGCTCCTGCCTTCAGCCTCAAAGCCACCCTTTCCCACCTGGCGCCGCGTCAGGCTCAAAAATGGCCATACGGCTGGAGATGGGTCCCCCGCCCAGAGAGCCAGCAGCGAAAACTATGCCTTGTTCTAAAGCTCTTTGGGAACCTCTTGCGTAGCCCCACAGACCTGGGGGCTGCGGGCTTTCCTGCTGTCTTCAGCCTCAAAGCAACCCTTTCCCACTTGGCGCCCTATCAAGCACAAAAATGGCCTATGGCTGGAGATGGGTCCCATGCCCAAAGAGCCAGCAGGAAAACTATGCCTTGTTCTAAAGCTCTTTGGGAACCGCTTGCGTAGCCCCACACACCTGGGGGCTGCGGGCTTTCCTGCTGCCTTCAGCCTCAAAACCACCCTTTCCCACTTGGCCCCCGGCCAGGCACAAAAATGGCCATACGGCTGGAGATGGGTCCCCCGCCCAAAGAGCCAGCAGGGAAAACTATGCCTTGTTCTAAAGCTCTTTGGGAACCGCTTGCGTAGCCCCACAGACCTGGGGGCTGCAGTCTTTGCTGCTGCCTTCAGCCTCAAAACCACCCTTTCCCACTTGGCGCTGCGCCAGGCACAAAAATGGCCATACAGCTGGAGATGGGTCCCCCGCCCAAAGAGCCAGCAGGGAAAATTATGCCTTGTTCTAAAGCTCTTTGGGAACCGCTTGCGTAGCCCCGCAGACCTGGGGGCTGCGGGCTTTCCTGCTGCCTTTAGCCTCGACACAACCCTTTCCCACTTGGCGCCGCGCCAGGCTCAAAAATGGCCATACGGCTGGAGATGGGTCCCCCTCTCAGAGAGCCAGCAGGGAAAACTATGCCTTGTTCTAAAGCTCTTTGGGAACCGCTTGCGTAGCCCCACAGACCTGGGGGCTGCGGGCTTTCCTGCTGCCTTCAAGCCTCAAAGCCACCCTTTCCCACTGGGCGCCGGGCCAGGCACAAAAATGGCCTATGGGCTGGAGATGGGTCCCCCGAACAAAGAGCCAGCAGGAAAACTATGCCTTGTTCTAAAGCTCTTTGGGAACTGCTTGCGTAGCCCCACAGACCTGGGGGCTGCAGGCTTTCCTGCTGCCTTCAGCCTCAAAGCCACCCTTTCCCACTTGGCGCCGCGCCAGGCACAAAAATGGCCTATGGCTGGAGATGGGTCCCATGCCCAAAGAGCCAGCAGGGAAAACTATGCCTTGTTCTAAAGCTCTTTGGGAACCGCTTGCTTGGCCCCACAGACGTGGGGGCTGCGGGCTTTCCTGCTGCCTTCAGCCTCAACACCACCCTTTCCCACTTGGCACTGCTCCAGGCTCAAAAATGGCCATATGGCTGGAGATGGGTCCCCCGCCCAAAGAGCCAGCAGGGAAAACTATGCCTTGTTCTAAAGCTCTCTGGGAACCGCTTGCTTGGCCCCACAGACGTGGGGGCTGCGGGCTTTCCTGCTGCCTTCAGCCTCAAAACCACCCTATGCCACTACGCACCGCGCCAGGCACAAAAATAGCCATACGTCTGGAGATGGGTCCCCCAACCAAAGAGCCAGCAGGGAAAACTATGCCTTGTTCTAAAGCTCTTTGGGAACCGCTTGCGTAGCCCCACAGACCTGGGGGCTGCGGGCTTTCCTGCTGCCTTCAGCCTCGACACCACCCTTTCCCACTTGGCGCCGCGCCAGGCACAAAAATGGCCATACGGCTGGAGATGGGTCCCCCGCCCAAAGAGCCAGCAGGGAAAACTATGCCTTGTTCTAAAGCTCTTTGGGAACCGCTTGCATAGCCCCACAGACCTGGGAGCTGCAGGCTTTCCTGCTGTCTTCAGCCTCAAAGCCACCCTTTCCACTTGGCGCCCTATCAGGCACAAAATGGCCTATGGGTGGAGATGGGTCCCATGCCCAAAGAGCCAGCAGGGGAAAACTATGCCTTGTTCTAAAGCTCTTTGGGAACCGCTTGCTTGGGCCCACAGACCTGGGGGCTGCGGGCTTTCCTGCTGTCTTCAGCCTCGACACCACCTTTTCGCACTTGGCGCCCTATCAGGCACAAAAATGGCCATACGGCTGGAGATGGGTCCCCCGCCCAAAGAGCCAGCAGGGAAAACTAGGCCTTGTTCTAAAGCTCTTTGGGAACCGCTTGCGTAGCCCCACAGACCTGGGGGCTGCGGGCTTTCCTGCTGCCTTCAGCCTCAAAGCCACCCTTTCCCACTTGGCGCCGGGCCAGGGACAAAAATGGCCATACGGCTGGAGATGGGTCCCATGCCCAAAGAGCCAGCAGGGAAAACTATGCCTTGTTCTAAAGCTCTTTGGGAACCGCTTGCTTGGCCCCACAGACCTGGGGGCTGCAGGCTTTGCTGCTGCCTTCAGCCTCGACACCACCCTTACCCACTTGGCGCCGCGCCAGGCACAAAAATGGCCATACGGCTGGAGATGGGTCCCCCGCCCAAAGAGCCAGCAGGGAAAACTATGCCTTGTTCTAAAGCTCTTTGGGAACCGCTTGCTTGGCCCCACAGACCTGGGGGCTGCAGTCTTTGCTTCTGCCTTCAGCCTCAACACCACCCTTTCCCACTTGGCACTGCTCCAGGTTCAAAAATGGCCATACGGCTGGAGATGGGTCCCCTGCCAAAAGAGCCAGCAGGGAAAACTATGCCTTGTTCTAAAGCTCTTTGGGAACCGCTTGCTTGGCCCCACAGACCTGGGGCTGCGGGCTTTCCTGCTGCCTTCAGCCTCAAAACCACCCTATGCCACTACGCACCGCGTCAGGCACAAAAATAGCCATACGGCTGGAGATGGGTCCCCCACCCAAAGAGCCAGCAGGGAAAACTATGCCTTGTTCTAAAGCTCTTTGGGAACCGCTTGCGTAGCCCCACAGACCTGGGGGCTGCAGGCTTTCCTGCTGTCTTTAGCCTCAAAGCCACCCTTTCTCACTTGGCGCCCTATCAGGCACAAAAATGGCCATACGGCTGGAGATGGGTCCCCCGCCCAAAGAGCCAGCAGGGAAAACTATGCCTTGTTCTAAAGCTCTTTGGGAACTGCTTGCGTAGCTCCACAGACCTGGGGGCTGCGGGCTTTCCTGCTGCCTTTAGCCTCGACACCACCCTTTCCCTCTTGGCGCCGCGCCAGGCACAAAAATGGCCGTACGGCTGGAGATGGGTCCCCCGCCCAAAAAGCCAGCAGGGAAAATTATGCCTTGTTCTAAAGCTCTTTGGGAACCGCTTGCGTAGCCCCACAGACCTGGGGGCTGCGGGCTTTCCTGCTGCCTTCAGCCTCAAAACCACCCTTTCTCACTTGGCGCCCTATCAGGCACAAAAATGGCCATACGGCTGGAGATGGGTCCCCCGCCCAAAGAGCCAGCAGGGAAAACTATGCCTTGTTCTAAAGCTCTTTGGGAACTGCTTGCGTAGCTCCACAGACCTGGGGGCTGCGGGCTTTCCTGCTGCCTTTAGCCTCGACACCACCCTTTCCCTCTTGGCGCCGCGCCAGGCACAAAAATGGCCGTACGGCTGGAGATGGGTCCCCCGCCCAAAAAGCCAGCAGGGAAAATTATGCCTTGTTCTAAAGCTCTTTGGGAACCGCTTGCGTAGCCCCACAGACCTGGGGGCTGCGGGCTTTCCTGCTGCCTTCAGCCTCAAAACCACCCTTTCCCACTTGGCGCTGCGCCAGGCACAAAAATGGCCATATGGCTGGAGATGGGTCCCCCGACCAAAGAGCCAGCAGGGAAAATTATGCCTTGTTCTAAAGCTCTTTGGGAACCGCTTGCGTAGCCCCACAGACGTGGGGGGCTGCGGGCTTTCCTGCTGCCTTCAAGCCTCAAAGCCACCCTTTCCCACTGGGCGCCGCGCCAGGCACAAAAATGGCCCATGGCTGGAGATGGGTCCCCCGCCCAAAGAGCCAGCAGGGAAAACTATGCCTTGTTCTAAAGCTCTTTGGGAACTGCTTGCGTAGCCCCACAGACCTGGGGGCTGCGGGCTTTCCTGCTGCCTTCAGCCTCGACACCACCCTTTCCCACTTGGCACTGCTCCAGGTTCAAAAATGGCCATACGGCTGGAGATGGGTCCCCTGCCAAAAGAGCCAGCAGGGAAAACTATGCCTTGTTCTAAAGCTCTTTGGGAACCGCTTGCGTAGCCCCACAGACCTGGGGGCTGCGGGCTTTCCTGCTGCCTTCAGCCTCAAAGCCACCCTTTCGCACTTGGGGCTTCGCCAGGCACAAAAATGGCCATACGACTGGAGATGGGTCCCCCGCCCAAAGAGCCAGCAGGGAAAACTATGCCTTGTTCTAAAGCTCTTTGGGAACCGCTTGCGTAGCCCCACAGACCTGGGGGCTGCGGGCTTTCCTGCTGCCTTCAGCCTCAAAGCCACCCTTTCCCACTTGGCGCCGGGCCAGGCACAAAAATGGCCATACGGCTGGAGATGGGTCCCATGCCCAAAGAGCCAGCAGGGAAAACTATGCCTTGTTCTAAAGCTCTTTGGGAACCGCTTGCTTGGCCCCCACAGACCTGGGGGCTGCAGGCTTTCCTGCTGCCTTCAGCCTCAAAGCCACCCTTTCCCACTTGGCGCCCTATCAAGCACAAAAATGGCCTATGGCTGGAGATGGGTCCCAGGCCCAAAGAGCCAGCAGGAAAACTATGCCTTGTTCTAAAGCTCTTTGGGAACCGCTTGCTTGGCCCCACATACGTGGGGGCTGCGGGCTTTCCTGCTGCCTTCAGCCTCGACACCACCCTTTCCCACTTGGCGCCGCGCCAGGCACAAAAATGGCCATACGGCTGGAGATGGGTCCCCCGCCCAAAGAGCCAGCAGGGAAAACTATGCCTTGTTCTAAAGCTCTTTGGGAACCGCTTGCGTATCCCCACAGACCTGGGGGCTGCGGGCTTTCCTGCTGCCTTCAGCCTCGACACCACCCTTTCCAACTTGGCACTGCTCCAGGCTCAAAAATGGCCATACGGCTGCAGATGGGTCCCCCGCCCAGAGACCCAGCAGGGAAAATTATGCCTTGTTCTAAAGCTCTTTGGGAACCGCTTGCGTAGCCCCACAGACCTGGGGGCTGCGGGCTTTGCTGCTGCCTTCAGCCTCAAAGCCACCCTTTCCCACTTGGCGCCGGGCCAGGCACAAAAATGGCCATACGGCTGGAGATGGGTCCCCCGCCCAAAGAGCCAGCAGGGAAAACTATGCCTTGTTCTAAAGCTCTTTGGGAACCGCTTGCTTGGCCCCACAGACCTGGGGGCTGCAGTCTTTGCTGCTGCCTTCAGCCTCAACACCACCCTTTCCCACTACGCACCGCGCCAGGCACAAAAATGGCCATACGGCTGGAGATGGGTCCCTGCCAAAAGAGCCAGCAGGGAAAACTATGCCTTGTTCTAAAGCTCTTTGGGAACCGCTTGCGTAGCCCCACAGACCTGGGGGCTGCGGGCTTTCCTGCTGCCTTCAGATTCAAAGCCACCCTTTCCCTCTTGGGGCTTCGCCAGGCACAAAAATGGCCATACGGCTGGAGATGGGTCCCCCGCCCAAAGAGCCAGCAGGGAAAACTATGCCTTGTTCTAAAGCTCTTTGGGAACCGCTTGCGTAGCCCCACAGACCTGGGGGCTGCGGGCTTTCCTGCTGCCTTCAGGCTCGACACCACCCTTTCCCACTTGGCGCTGCGCCAGGCTCAAAAATGGCCATACGGCTGGAGATGGGTCCCCCGCCTAAGAGCCAGCAGGGAAAACTATGCCTTGTTCTAAAGCTCTTTGGGAACCGCTTGCGTAGCCCCACAGACATGGGGGCTGCGGGCTTTGCTGCTGCCTTCAAGCCTCAAAGCCACCCTTTCCCACTTGGCGCCGCGCCAGGCACAAAAATGGCCTATGGCTGGAGATGGGTCCCATGCCCAAAGAGCCAGCAGGGAAAAATATGCCTTGTTCTAAAGCTCTTTGGGAACCGCTTGCTTGGCCCCAGAGACGTGGGGGCTGCGGGCTTTCCTGCTGCCTTCAGCCTCAAAACCACCCTTTCCACTACGCACCGCGCCAGGCACAAAAATGGCCATATGGCTGGAGATGGGTCCCCCGCCCAAAGAGCCAGCAGGGAAAACTATGCCTTGTTCTAAAGCTCTCTGGGAACCGCTTGCTTGGCCCCACAGACGTGGGGGCTGCGGGCTTTCCTGCTGCCTTCAGCCTCAAAACCACCCTATGCCACTACGCACCGCGCCAGGCACAAAAATGGCCATACGTCTGAGATGGGTCCCCCACCCAAAGAGCCAGCAGGGAAAACTATGCCTTGTTCTAAAGCTCTTTGGGAACCGCTTGCGTAGCCCCACAGACCTGGGGGCTGCGGGCTTTCCTGCTGCCTTCAGCCTCAAAGCCACCCTTTCCCACTTGGCACCGCGCCAGGCACAAAAATGGCCATACGGCTGGAGATGGGTCCCCCGCCCAAAGAGCCAGCAGGGAAAAATATGCCTTGTTCTAAAGCTCTTTGGGAACCGCTTGCATAGCCCCACAGACCTGGGAGCTGCAGGCTTTCCTGCTGTCTTCAGCCTCAAAGCCACCCTTTCCCACTTGGCGCCCTATCAGGCACAAAAATGGCCATACGGCTGGAGATGGGTCCCATGCCCAAAGAGCCAGCAGGGAAAACTATGCCTTGTTCTAAAGCTCTTTGGGAACCGCTTGCTTGGCCCCACAGACCTGGGGGCTGCAGGCTTTGCTGCTGCCTTCAACCTCGACACCACCCTTACCCACTTGGCGCCGCGCCAGGCACAAAAATGGCCATACGGCTGGAGATGGGTCCCCCGCCCAAAGAGCCAGCAGGGAAAACTATGCCTTGTTCTAAAGCTCTTTGGGAACCGCTTGCGTAGCCCCACAGACCTGGGGGCTGCGGGCTTTCCTGCTGCCTTCAGCGTCAAAACCACCCTTTCCCACTACGCACCGCGCCAGGCACAAAAATGGCCATACGGCTGGAGATGGGTCCCATGCCCAAAGAGCCAGCAGGGAAAACTATGCCTTGTTCTAAAGCTCTTTGGGAACCGCTTGCTTGGCCCCACAGACGTGGGGGCTGCGGGCTTTCCTGCTGCCTTCAGCCTCAAAACCACCCTATGCCACTACGCACCGCGTCAGGCACAAAAATAGCCATACGGCTGGAGATGGGTCCCCCACCCAAAGAGCCAGCAGGGAAAACTATGCCTTGTTCTAAAGCTCTTTGGGAACCGCTTGCGTAGCCCCACAGACCTGGGGGCTGCGGGCTTTCCTGCTGTCTTCAGCCTCAAAGCCACCCTTTCCCACTTGGCGCCCTATCAGGCACAAAATGGCCATACGGCTGGAGATGAGTCCCCCGCCCAAAGAGCCAGCAGGGAAAACTATGCCTTGTTCTAAAGCTCTTTGGGAACCGCTTGCGTAGCCCCACAGACCTGGGGGGCTGCGGGCTTTCCTGCTGCCTTCAGCCTCAAAGCCACCCTTTCCCTCTTGGCGCCGGGCTAGGCACAAAAATGGCCATATGGCTGGAGATGGGTCCCATGCCCAAAGAGCCAGCAGGGAAAACTATGCCTTGTTCTAAAGCTCTTTGGGAACCGCTTGCGTAGCCCCACAGACCTGGGGGCTGCGGGCTTTCCTGCTGCCTTTAGCCTCGACACCACCCTTTCCCTCTTGGCGCCGGGCCAGGCACAAAAATGGCCATATGGCTGGAGATGGGTCCCATGCCCAAAGAGCCAGCAGGGGAAACTATGCCTTGTTCTAAAGGTCTCTGGGAACCGCTTGCGTAGCCCCACAGACCTGGGGGCTCCGGGCTTTGCTGCTGCCTTCAGCCTCAAAGCCACCCTTTCCCACTTGGCGCCGCGCCAGCACAAAAATGGCCATACGGCTGGAGATGGGTCCCCGCCCAAAGAGCCAGCAGGGAAAACTATGCCTTGTTCTAAAGCTCTTTGGGAACCGCTTGCTTGGCCCCACAGACGTGGGGGCTGCGGGCTTTCCTGCTGCCTTCAGCCTCAAAGCCACCCTATGCCACTACGCACCGCGTCAGGTACAAAAATAGCCATACGGCTGGAGATGGGTCCCCCACCCAAAGAGCCAGCAGGGAAAACTATGCCTTGTTCTAAAGCTCTTTGGGAACCGCTTGCGTAGCCCCACAGACCTGGGGGCTGCAGGCTTTCCTGCTGTCTTTAGCCTCAAAGCCACCCTTTCTCACTTGGCGCCCTATCAGGCACAAAAATGGCCTATGGGTGGAGATGGGTCCCATGCCCAAAGAGCCAGCAGGGAAAACTATGCCTTGTTCTAAAGCTCTTTGGGAACCGCTTGCGTAGCCCCAGAGACCTGGGGGCTGCGGGCTTTCCTGCTGCCTTCAGCCTCGACACCACCCTTTCCCACTTGGCACTGCTCCAGGCTCAAAAATGGCCATACGGCTGCCGATGGGTCCCCCGCCCAGAGAGCCAGCAGGGAAAACTATGCCTTGTTCTAAAGCTCTTTGGGAACCGCTTGCGTAGCCCCACAGACCTGGGGGGCTGCGGCTTTCCTGCTGCCTTCAGTCTCAAAGCCACCCTTTCCCACTTGGCGCGGGCCAGGCACAAAAATGGCCTATGGCTGGAGATGGGTCCCCTGTCAAAAGAGCCAGCAGGGAAAACTATGCCTTGTTCTAAAGCTCTTTGGGAACTGCTTGCGTAGCCCCACAGACCTGGGGGCCTGCGGGCTTTGCTCCTGCCTTCAGCCTCAAAGCCACCCTTTCGCACTTGGGGCTTCGCCAGGCACAAAAATGGCCATATGGCTGGAGATGGGTCCCCCGCCCAAAGAGCGAGCAGGGAAAACTATGCCTTGTTCTAAAGCTCTTTGGGAACCGCTTGCTTGGCCCCACAGACGTGGGGGCTGCGGGCTTTCCTGCTGCCTTCAGCCTCAAAGCCACCCTTTCCCACTTGGCGCCGGGCCAGGGACAAAAATGGCCATACGGCTGGAGATGGGTCCCATGCCCAAAGAGCCAGCAGGGAAAACTATGCCTTGTTCTAAAGCTTTTTGGGAACCGCTTGCTTGGCCCCACAGACCTGGGGGCTGCAGGCTTTGCTGCTGCCTTCAGCCTCGACACCACCCTTAACCACTTGGCGCCGGCGCCAGGCACAAAAATGGCCATACGGCTGGAGATGGGTCCCCCGCCCAAAGAGCCAGCAGGGAAAACTATGCCTTGTTCTAAAGCTCTTTGGGAACCGCTTGCGTAGCCCCTCAGACCTGGGGGCTGCGGGCTTTCCTGCTGCCTTCAGCGTCAAAACCACCCTTTCCCACTACGCACCCGCGCCAGGCACAAAAATGGCCATACGGCTGGAGATGGGTCCCCCGCCCAAAGAGCCAGCAGGGAAAACTATGCCTTGTTCTAAAGCTCTTTGGGAACGGCTTGCGTAGCCCCACAGACCTTAGGGCTGCAGGCTTTGCTGCTGCCTTCAGCCTCAAAACCACCCTATGCCACTACGCACCGCGCCAGGCACAAAAATAGCCATACGGCTGGAGATGGGTCCCCCACCCAAAGAGCCAGCAGGGAAAACTATGCCTTGTTCTAAAGCTCTTTGGGAACCGCTTGCGTAGCCCCACAGACCTGGGGGCTGCAGGCTTTCCTGCTGTCTTCAGCCTCAAAGCCACCCTTTCCCACTTTGCGCCGCATCAGGCACAAAAATGGATATACGGCTGGAGATGGGTCCCATGCCCAAAGAGCCAGCAGGGAAAACTATGCCTTGTTCTAAAGCTCTTTGGGAACCGCTTGCGTAGCACCACAGACCTGGGGGTTGCGGGCTTTGCTCCTGCCTTCAGCCTCAAAGCCACCCTTTCCCACCTGGCGCCGCGCCAGGCTCAAAAATGGCCATACGGCTGGAGATGGGTCCCCCGCCCAGAGAGCCAGCAGGGAAAACTATGCCTTGTTCTAAAGCTCTTTGGGAACCGCTTGCATAGCCCCACAGACCTGGGGGCTGCGGGCTTTCCTGCTGTCTTCAGCCTCAAAGCAACCCTTTCCCACTTGGCGCCCTATCAAGCACAAAAATGGCCATACGGCTGGAGATGGGTCCCATGCCCAAAGAGCCAGCAGGGAAAACTATGCCTTGTTCTAAAGCTCTTTGGGAACCGCTTGCTTGGCCCCACAGACCTGGGGGCTGCGGGCTTTCCTGCTGCCTTCAGCCTCAAAACCACCCTTTCCCACTTGGCCCCCGGCCAGGCACAAAAATGGCCATACGGCTGGAGATGGGTCCCCCGCCCTAAGAGCCAGCAGGGAAAACTATGCCTTGTTCTAAAGCTCTTTGGGAACCGCTTGCGTAGCCCCACAGACCTGGGGGCTGCAGGCTTTGCTCCTGCCTTCAGCCTCAAAGCCACCCTTTCCCACCTGGCGCCGCGCCAGGCTCAAAAATGGCCATACGGCTGGAGATGGGTCCCCCGCCCAAAGAGCCAGCAGGGAAAACTATGCCTTGTTCTAAAGCTCTTTGGGAACCGCTTGCGTAACCCCACAGACCTGGGGGCTGCAGGCTTTCCTGCTGCCTTCAGCCTCGACACCACCCTTTCCCACTTGGCGCCGCGCCAGGCACAAAAATGGCCATACGGCTGGAGATGGGTCCCCCGCCCAAAGAGCCAGCAGGGAAAACTATGCCTTGTTCTAAAGCTCTTTGGGAACCGCTTGCGTAGCCCCACAGACCTGGGGGCTGCGGGCTTTGCTGCTGCCTTCAGCCTCAAAGCCACCCTTTCCCACTTGGCCTCGCGCTAGCTACAAAAATGGCCTATGGCTGGAGATGGGTCCCATGTCCAAAGAGCCAGCAGGGAAAACTATGCCTTGTTCTAAAGCTCTCTGGGAACCGCTTGCTTGGCCCCACAGACGTGGGGGCTGCGGGCTTTCCGGCTGCCTTCAGCCTCAAAACCACCCTATGCCACTACGCACCGCGCCAGGCACAAAAATGGCCATACGGCTGGAGATGGGTCCCCCACCCAAAGAGCCAGCAGGGAAAACTATGCCTTGTTCTAAAGCTCTTTGGGAACCGCTTGCGTAGCCTCACAGACCTGGGGCTGCGGGCTTTCCTGCTGCCTTCAGCCTCGACACCACCCTTTCCCACTTGGCGCCGCGCCAGGCACAAAAATGGCCATACGGCTGGAGATGGGTCCCCCACCCAAAGAGCCAGCAGGGAAAACTATGCCTTGTTCTAAGCTCTTTGGGAACCGCTTGCGTAGCCCCACAGACCTGGGAGCTGCAGGCTTTCCTGCTGTCTTCAGCCTCAAAGCCACCCTTTCCCACTTGGCGCCCTATCAGGCACAAAAATGGCCTATGGGTGGAGATGGGTCCCATGCCCAAAGAGACAGCAGGGAAAACTATGCCTTGTTCTAAAGCTCTTTGGGAACCGCTTGCTTGGCCCCACAGACGTGGGGGCTGCGGGCTTTCCTGCTGTCTTCAGCCTCGACACCACCCTTTCCCACTTGGCGCCCTATCAGGCACAAAAATGGCCATACGGCTGGAGATGGGTCCCCCGCCCAAAGAGCCAGCAGGGAAAACTATGCCTTGTTCTAAAGCTCTTTGGGAACCGCTTGCGTAGCCCCACAGACCTGGGGGCTGCGGGCTTTCCTGCTGCCTTCAGCCTCAAAGCCACCCTTTCCCACTTGGCGCCGGGCCAGGGACAAAAATGGCCATACGGCTGGAGATGGGTCCCATGCCCAAAGAGCCAGCAGGGAAAACTATGCCTTGTTCTAAAGCTCTTTGGGAACCGCTTGCGTAGCCCCACAGACCTGGGGGGCTGCAGGCTTTGCTGCTGCCTTCAACCTCGACACCACCCTTACCCACTTGGCGCCGCGCCAGGCACAAAAATGGCCATACGGCTGGAGATGGGTCCCCCGCCCAAAGAGCCAGCAGGGAAAACTATGCCTTGTTCTAAAGCTCTTTGGGAACCGCTTGCGTAGCCCCACAGACCTGGGGGCTGCGGGCTTTCCTGCTGCCTTCAGCGTCAAAACCACCCTTTCCCACTACGCACCGCGCCAGGCACAAAAATGGCCATACGGCTGGAGATGTGTCCCCCGCCCAAAGAGCCAGCAGGGAAAACTATGCCTTGTTCTAAAGCTCTTTGGGAACCGCTTGCTTGGCCCCACAGACGTGGGGGCTGCGGCTTTCCTGCTGCCTTCAGCCTCAAAACCACCCTATGCCACTACGCACCGCGTCAGGCACAAAAATAGCCATACGGCTGGAGATGGGTCCCCCACCCAAAGAGCCAGCAGGGAAAACTATGCCTTGTTCTAAAGCTCTTTGGGAACCGCTTGCGTAGCCCCACAGACCTGGGGGCTGCAGGCTTTCCTGCTGTCTTCAGCCTCAAAGCCACCCTTTCCCACTTGGCGCCCTATCAGGCACAAAAATGGCCTATGGGTGGAGATGGGTCCCATGCCCAAAGAGCCAGCAGGGAAAACTATGCCTTGTTCTAAAGCTCTTTGGGAACCGCTTGCGTAGCCCCACAGACGTGGGGGCTGCGGGCTTTCCTGCTGCCTTCAGCCTCGATACCACCATTTCCCACTTGGCGCTGCGCCATGCACAAAAATGGCCATACGGCTGGAGATGAGTCCCCCGCCCAAGAGCCAGCAGGGAAAACTATGCCTTGTTCTAAAGCTCTTTGGAACCGCTTGCGTAGCCCCACAGACCTGGGGGCTGCGGGCTTTCCTGCTGCCTTTAGCCTCGACACCACCCTTTCCCTCTTGGCGCCGGGCCAGGCACAAAAATGGCCATATGGCTGGAGATGGGTCCCATGCCCAAAGAGCCAGCAGGGAAAACTATGCCTTGTTCTAAAGCTCTTTGGGAACCGCTTGCGTAGCCCCACAGACCTGGGGGCTGCAGGCTTTCCTGCTGCCTTTAGCCTCGACACCACCCTTTCCCTCTTGGCGCCGGGCCAGGCACAAAAATGGCCATATGGCTGGAGATGGGTCCCATGCCCAAAGAGCCAGCAGGGGAAACTATGCCTTGTTCTAAAGGTCTCTGGGAACCGCTTGCGTAGCCCCACAGACCTGGGGGCTGCGGGCTTTCCTGCTGCCTTCAGCCTCAAAGCCACCCTTTCCCACTTGGCGCCGCGCCAGGCACAAAAATGGCCATACGGCTGGAGATGGGTCCCATGCCCAAAGAGCCAGCAGGGAAAACTATGCCTTGTTCTAAAGCTCTTTGGGAACCGCTTGCTTGGCCCCACAGACCTGGGGGCTGCAGGCTTTGCTGCTGCCTTCAGCCTCGACACCACCCTTACCCACTTGGCGCCGCGCCAGGCACAAAAATGGCCATACGGCTGGAGATGGGTCCCCCGCCCAAAGAGCCAGCAGGGAAAACTATGCCTTGTTCTAAGGCTCTTTGGGAACCGCTTGCGTAGCCCCTCAGACCTGGGGGCTGCGGGCTTTCCTGCTGCCTTCAGCCTCGACACCACCCTTTCCCACTACGCACCGCGCCAGGCACAAAAATGGCCATACGGCTGGAGATGGGTCCCCCGCCCAAAGAGCCAGCAGGGAAAACTATGCCTTGTTCTAAAGCTCTTTGGGAACCGCTTGCTTGGCCCCACAGACGTGGGGGCTGCGGGCTCTCCTGCTGCCTTCAGCCTCAAAACCACCCTATGCCACTACGCACCGCGTCAGGCACAAAAATAGCCATACGGCTGGAGATGGGTCCCCCACCCAAAGAGCCAGCAGGGAAAACTATGCCTTGTTCTAAAGCTCTTTGGGAACCGCTTGCGTAGCCCCACAGACCTGGGGGCTGCAGGCTTTCCTGCTGTCTTCAGCCTCAAAGCCACCCTTTCCCACTTGGCGCCCTATCAGGCACAAAAATGGCCTATGGGTGGAGATGGGTCCCATGCCCAAAGAGCCAGCAGGGAAAACTATGCCTTGTTCTAAAGCTCTTTGGGAACCGCTTGCGTAGCCCCACAGACGTGGGGGCTGCGGGCTTTCCTGCTGCCTTCAGCCTCGATACCACCATTTCCCACTTGGCGCTGCGCCATGCACAAAAATGGCCATATGGCTGGAGATGGGTCCCCCGCCCAAAGAGCCAGCAGGGAAAACTATGCCTTGTTCTAAAGCTCTTTGGGAACCGCTTGCGTAGCCCCACAGACCTGGGGGCTGCGGGCTTTCCTGCTGCCTTTAGCCTCGACACCACCCTTTCCCTCTTGGCGCCGCGCCAGGCACAAAAATGGCCTATGGCTGGAGATGGGTCCCATGCCCAAAGAGCCAGCAGGGAAAACTATGCCTTGTTCTAAAGCTCTTTGGGAACCGCTTGCGTAGCCGCACAGACCTGGGGGCTGCGGGCTTTCCTGCTGCCTTCAGCCTCAAAGCCACCCTTTCCCACTTTGCGCCGCATCAGGCACAAAAATGGATATACGGCTGGAGATGGGTCCCCCGCCCAAAGAGCCAGCAGGGAAAACTATGCCTTGTTCTAAAGCTCTTTGGGAACCGCTTGCGTAGCCCCACAGACCTGGGGGCTGCAGGCTTTGCTGCCTGCCTTCAGCCTCAAACCACCCTTTCCCACCTTGGCGCCGCACCAGGCTCAAAAATGGCCATACGTCTGGAGATGGGTCCCCCGCCCAGAGAGCCAGCAGCGAAAACTATGCCTTGTTCTAAAGCTCTTGGGAACCGCTTGCGTAGCCCCACAGACCTGGGGGCTGCGGGCTTTCCTGCTGTCTTCAGCCTCAAAGCAACCCTTTCCCACTTGGCGCCCTATCAAGCACAAAAATGGCCTATGGCTGGAGATGGGTCCCATGCCAAAGAGCCAGCAGGGAAAACTATGCCTTGTTCTAAAGCTCTTTGGGAACCGCTTGCGTAGCCCCACACACCTGGGGGCTGCGGGCTTTCCTGCTGCCTTCAGCCTCAAAACCACCCTTTCCCACTTGGCTCCCGGCCAGGCACAAATATGGCCATACGGCTGGAGATGGGTCCCCCGCCCAAAGAGCCAGCAGGGAAAACTATGCCTTGTTCTAAAGCTCTTTGGGAACCGCTTGCGTAGCCCCACAGACCTGGGGGCTGCGGGCTTTGCTGCTGCCTTCAGCCTCAAAACCACCCTTTCCCACTTGGCGCTGCGCCAGGCACAAAAATGGCCATACGGCTGGAGATGGGTCCCCCGCCCAAAGAGCCAGCAGGGAAAATTATGCCTTGTTCTAAAGCTCTTTGGGAACCGCTTGCGTAGCCCACAGACCTGGGGGCTGCGGGCTTTCCTGCTGCCTTTAGCCTCGACACAACCCTTTCCCACTTGGCGCCGCGCCAGGCTCAAAATGGCCATACGGCTGGAGATGGGTCCCATGCCCAAAGAGCCAGCAGGGAAAACTATGCCTTGTTCTAAAGCTCTTTGGGAACCGCTTGCGTAGCCCCACAGACCTGGGGGCTGCGGGCTTTCCTGCTGCCTTCAGCCTCAAAGCCACCCTTTCCCACTTGGCGCCGGGCCAGGCACAAAAATGGCCATACGGCTGGAGATGGGTCCCCCGCCCAAAGAGCCAGCAGGGAAAACTATGCCTTGTTCTAAAGCTCTTTGGGAACCGCTTGCTTGGCCCCACAAACTTGGGGACTGCAGTCTTTGCTGCTGCCTTCAGCCTCAACACCACCCTTTCCCACTACGCACCGCGCCAGGCACAAAAATGGCCATACGGCTGGAGATGGGTCCCCTGCCAAAAGAGCCAGCAGGGAAAACTATGCCTTGTTCTAAAGCTCTTTGGTGAACCGCTTGCGTAGCCCCACAGACGTGGGGGCTGCGGGCTTTCCTGCTGCCTTCAGCGTCAAAACCACCCTTTCCCTCTTGGGGCTTCGCCAGGCACAAAAATGGCCATACGGCTGGAGATGGGTCCCCCGCCCAAAGAGCGAGCAGGGAAAACTATGCCTTGTTCTAAAGCTCTTTGGGAACCGCTTGCGTAGCCCCACAGACCTGGGGGCTGCGGGCTTTCCTGCTGCCTTCAGGCTCGACACCACCCTTTCCCACTTGGCGCTGCGCCAGGCTCAAAAATGGCCAATACGGCTGGAGATGGGTCCCCCGCCCAAAGAGCCAGCAGGGAAAACTATGCCTTGTTCTAAAGCTCTTTGGGAACCGCTTGCGTAGCCCCACAGACCTGGGGGCTGCGGGCTTTGCTGCTGCCTTCAGCCTCAAAACCACCCTTTCCCACTTGGCGCTGCGCCAGGCACAAAAATGGCCATACGGCTGGAGATGGGTCCCCCGCCCAAAGAGCCAGCAGGGAAAATTATGCCTTGTTCTAAAGCTCTTTGGGAACCGCTTGCGTAGCCCCACAGACCTGGGGGCTGCGGGCTTTCCTGCTGCCTTTAGCCTCGACACAACCCTTTCCCACTTGGCGCCGCGCCAGGCTCAAAAATGGCCATACGGCTGGAGATGGGTCCCATGCCCAAAGAGCCAGCAGGGAAAACTATGCCTTGTTCTAAAGCTCTTTGGGAACCGCTTGCGTAGCCCCACAGACCTGGGGGCTGCGGGTTTTCCTGCTGCCTTCAAGCCTCAAAGCCACCCTTTCCCACTGGGCGCCGGGCCAGGCACAAAAATGGCCTATGGCTGGAGATGGGTCCCCCGAACAAAGAGCCAGCAGGGAAAACTATGCCTTGTTCTAAAGCTCTTTGGGAACTGCTTGCGTAGCTCCACAGACCTGGGGGCTGCGGGCTTTCCTGCTGCCTTTAGCCTCGACACCACCCTTTCCCTCTTGGCGCCGCGCCAGGCACAAAAATGGCCGTACGGCTGGAGATGGGTCCCCCGTCCGAAGAGCCAGCTGGGAAAACTATGCCTTGTTCTAAAGCTCTTTGGGAACCGCTTGCGTAGCACCACAGACCTGGGGGCTGCAGGCTTTGCTCCTGCCTTCAGCCTCAAAGCCACCCTTTCCCACCTGGCGCCGCACCAGGCTCAAAAATGGCCATACGTCTGGAGATGGGTCCCCCGCCCAGAGAGCCAGCAGCGAAAACTATGCCTTGTTCTAAAGCTCTTTGGGAACCGCTTGCGTAGCCCCACAGACCTGGGGGCTGCGGGCTTTCCTGCTGTCTTCAGCCTCAAAGCAACCCTTTCCCACTTGGCGCCCTATCAAGCACAAAAATGGCCTATGGCTGGAGATGGGTCCCATGCCCAAAGAGCCAGCAGGGAAAACTATGCCTTGTTCTAAAGCTCTTTGGGAACCGCTTGCGTAGCCCCACACACCTGGGGGCTGCGGGCTTTCCTGCTGCCTTCAGCCTCAAAACCACCCTTTCCCACTTGGCCCCCGGCCAGGCACAAATATGGCCATACGGCTGGAGATGGGTCCCCCGCCCAAAGAGCCAGCAGGGAAAACTATGCCTTGTTCTAAAGCTCTTTGGGAACCGCTTGCGTAGCCCCACAGACCTGGGGGCTGCGGGCTTTGCTGCTGCCTTCAGCCTCAAAACCACCCTTTCCCACTTGGCGCTGCGCCAGGCACAAAAATGGCCATACGGCTGGAGATGGGTCCCCCGCCCAAAGAGCCAGCAGGGAAAATTATGCCTTGTTCTAAAGCTCTTTGGGAACCGCTTGCGTAGCCCCACAGACCTGGGGGCTGCGGGCTTTCCTGCTGCCTTTAGCCTCGACACAACCCTTTCCCACTTGGCGCCGCGCCAGGCTCAAAAATGGCCATACGGCTGGAGATGGGTCCCATGCCCAAAGAGCCAGCAGGGAAAACTATGCCTTGTTCTAAAGCTCTTTGGGAACCGCTTGCGTAGCCCCACAGACCTGGGGGCTGCGGGCTTTCCTGCTGCCTTCAAGCCTCAAAGCCACCCTTTCCCACTGGGCGCCGGGCCAGGCACAAAAATGGCCTATGGCTGGAGATGGGTCCCCCGAACAAAGAGCCAGCAGGGAAAACTATGCCTTGTTCTAAAGCTCTTTGGGAACTGCTTGCGTAGCTCCACAGACCTGGGGGCTGCGGGCTTTCCTGCTGCCTTTAGCCTCGACACCACCCTTTCCCTCTTGGCGCCGCGCCAGGCACAAAAATGGCCGTACGGCTGGAGATGGGTCCCCCGTCCGAAGAGCCAGCAGGGAAAATTATGCCTTGTTCTAAAGCTCTTTGGGAACCGCTTGCGTAGCCGCACAGACCTGGGGGCTGCGGGCTTTCCTGCTGCCTTCAGCCTCGACACCACCCTTTCCCACTTGGCGCCCTATCAAGCACAAAAATGGCCTATGGCTGGAGATGGGTCCCATGCCCAAAGAGCCAGCAGGGAAAACTATGCCTTGTTCTAAAGCTCTTTGGGAACCGCTTGCGTAGCCCCACACACCTGGGGGCTGCGGGCTTTCCTGCTGCCTTCAGCCTCAAAACCACCCTTTCCCACTTGGCCCCCGGCCAGGCACAAAAATGGCCATACGGCTGGAGATGGGTCCCCCGCCCAAAGAGCCAGCAGGGAAAACTATGCCTTGTTCTAAAGCTCTTTGGGAACCGCTTGCGTAGCCCCACAGACCTGGGGGCTGCGGGCTTTGCTGCTGCCTTCAGCCTCAAAACCACCCTTTCCCACTTGGCGCTGCGCCAGGCACAAAAATGGCCATACGGCTGGAGATGGGTCCCCCGCCCAAAGAGCCAGCAGGGAAAATTATGCCTTGTTCTAAAGCTCTTTGGGAACCGCTTGCGTAGCCCCACAGACCTGGGGGCTGCGGGCTTTCCTGCTGCCTTTAGCCTCGACACAACCCTTTCCCACTTGGCGCCGCGCCAGGCTCAAAAATGGCCATACGGCTGGAGATGGGTCCCATGCCCAAAGAGCCAGCAGGGAAAACTATGCCTTGTTCTAAAGCTCTTTGGGAACCGCTTGCGTAGCCCCACAGACCTGGGGGCTGCGGGCTTTCCTGCTGCCTTCAAGCCTCAAAGCCACCCTTTCCCACTGGGCGCCGGGCCAGGCACAAAAATGGCCTATGGCTGGAGATGGGTCCCCCGAACAAAGAGCCAGCAGGGAAAACTATGCCTTGTTCTAAAGCTCTTTGGGAACTGCTTGCACAGCCCCACAGACCTGGGGGCTGCAGGCTTTCCTGCTGCCTTCAGCCTCAAAGCCACCCTTTCCCACTTGGCGCCCTATCAAGCACAAAAATGGCCTATGGCTGGAGATGGGTCCCAGGCCCAAAGAGCCAGCAGGGAAAACTATGCCTTGTTCTAAAGCTCTTTGGGAACCGCTTGCGTAGCCCCACACACCTGGGGGCTGCGGGCTTTCCTGCTGCCTTCAGCCTCGACAGCACCCTTTCCCACTTGGCGCCGCGCCAGGCACAAAAATGGCCATACGGCTGGAGATGGGTCCCCCGCCCAAAGAGCCAGCAGGGAAAACTATGCCTTGTTCTAAAGCTCTTTGCGAACCGCTTGCGTAGCCCCACAGACCTGGGGGCTGCGTGCTTTCCTGCTGCCTTCACCCTCAAAACCACCCTTTCCCACTTGGCACTGCTCCAGGCTCAAAAATGGCCATACGGCTGCAGATGGGTCCCCCGCCCAGAGAGCCAGCAGGGAAAACTATGCCTTGTTCTAAAGCTCTTTGGGAACCGCTTGCGTAGCCCCACAGACCTGGGGGCTGCGGGCTTTGCTGCTGCCTTCAGCCTCAAAGCCACCCTTTCCCACTTGGCGCCGGGCCAGGCACAAAAATGGCCATACGGCTGGAGATGGGTCCCCCGCCCAAAGAGCCAGCAGGGAAAACTATGCCTTGTTCTAAAGCTCTTTGGGAACCGCTTGCTTGGCCCCACAAACTTGGGGACTGCAGTCTTTGCTGCTGCCTTCAGCCTCAACACCACCCTTTCCCACTACGCACCGCGCCAGGCACAAAAATGGCCATACGGCTGGAGATGGGTCCCCTGCCAAAAGAGCCAGCAGGGAAAACTATGCCTTGTTCTAAAGCTCTTTGGGAACCGCTTGCGTAGCCCCACAGACCTGGGGGCTGCGGGCTTTCCTGCTGCCTTCAGGCTCGACACCACCCTTTCCCACTTGGCGCTGCGCCAGGCACAAAAATGGCCATACGGCTGGAGATGGGTCCCCCGCCCAAAGAGCCAGCAGGGAAAACTATGCCTTGTTCTAAAGCTCTTTGGGAACCGCTTGCGTAGCCCCACAGACCTGGGGGCTGCGGGCTTTCCTGCTGCCTTCAGCCTCAAAACCACCCTTTCCCACTTGGCGCCGCGCCAGGCACAAAAATGGCCATACGGCTGGAGATG